>NC_057795.1:344356284-344520888 GCF_018294505.1 Triticum aestivum | reverse complement strand
GGCTCCGCCTCCTCCCATTGCCGCCGCGGCGCCCTTGGCCTCGCCTCCCCGGCCCGGCTTCTGCGCCGCCGCCCTCGGCCTCCAGCCGCCTCTCGCAGCTCCGGCCACCAGAGGCTCACCGGAGCCCGCGCCCTCCGGCGTCCCTGCTCCGTTCCCCTCGCTGATCCCCGTTGTCGGCCACCACCACCGCCGCCTTCTTCCCCGTCTCCGGCGAGACGCGCCAGATCGAGATCCGAACCCTAAGACTGACTTTCCCCCCTCTGAAAAATCCGAAGTCCCCGAAATATTTGCATTATCATGCCATGTTCATCGCATCATAACTCCCTGTGTACTGCTCCGTTTCCTGCGTGTAATGTGTCAAATTGTTCGTCTCGATGAGTACTTCATTTCATTCCATTGCATCATTTTCATTTGAGCTCATCTTGATGCCCGAAATTCTGTTGGAAGAGTGCATGTTGCTATTAATCTGGTGAAACTGTTATAACATGCTCATTTGTCAATTTTGCCATGTTTGATGGGTGCATCCTATGAGGTTGATGTATACATGTGTTTTGATCTATGTCATGCCATCTTTCCAGTGGTGCCATCCATGTATTTTTGTGAGTTGTGTGCTGAGTGCATCGAGCTTGTTAAGTAGGGTACTTGCTGTTGATGTTTTCCTGACTGATTCTGTTATATTTTGTTACTATGTAAACCTGCTGCTACTAGTCATTCTATGCATATTCTGGAGACGTTCACTAAGGATGATTTGTTATACATGTCTTGCTCTATCCATTCATGCCCCTGGTTGCATTTATAGCCTGTTGTAACATGTTGTTATCTTGCTCCAAAGTTGCTAAATAATGTTGCTGTCAACCTGTTAACATGAAGTTCAGTTTTGGCCATGTGCTTTTCTAGTGATCCATGCACCCTATGAACTTGCTCTTGCCATGCTTAGCTTCATAAACATGTCTTATTACTGTTGGTTGCCTTGCCATGCCATGTATTGATCTGTGGTGAGTGGTTCAAGCTCACCAACATGCCTAATTGTTGTTCCTGCCATGTATGAATCTGTCATATTTTTGCCATGTTTACATGGGTGCCATCATATCTTCTGATCCTTTTTGGCTCATGGTCATTAAGGGTCTTTTGTTCTATGCAATTATTAGATTCATGCCATGCCTTTGTTTGCCATGATATGTTCCTGTAACATGTTGTTTGATAGCTCTAAAAATTGCAACCTGATGTTGTTTCCTGATAAGTCTGAAACTGTTAATATTTGCAATCTTTCCATGTCATTTTGAGCATGTTCTAGTAGTTTCTTGAGATAGCTCAGTGTTCATGTTTTGTTATGCTTTACCTGTACTTCATGCCCATGCCTTTTGTTATTATGTTGGGGTGCTGTAGCTTATTGTTTTGATGCTTGCAATATGCCTAGTTGCTGTTTTGGACAGATTGTTGTTATGTCTTGTATAGAGTGTATGTGTTGAACCGTTGCTCCGTTTTGAGTGTGCTCTATATGAAACTTGCTTGATTTTGCATGTAGTTTCATATTACCATGTTGCATCCTCGTTTTGGTGTGTTTGCTTGATGTTTGGGTGCATTTTGCATCAATGCCATGCTTAACTTGTTTTGCTCATATCTTCTAGGCCGCAGCTCCGAACTAAATGAACTTTATATGTAACTTGACTAGAATTTCGTGTAGTTCATCTTTGTGCATCTTAACTTGCTGTTTAATAACTTGAACATAAAGTTTATTCAGATCTGGACCAATTTTGAAATTTGGATATGAGGACTTATCGGAATTGTTATATGTTGTTTCCGGCCTCATTTAACTTGCTTTGATGTGTTGCTCTTGTTTGCATCATCTCTTGCCATGAGTAGCCTCATGTAGCTTTGTCATACATCATACTTGGTTGAGCATCATGTCTTGTCTATGTGTGGTGTGTTTACTATGTTGTGTGCTTCTTCTCGATAGTTCCCGTTTCATTGCGATCGTGAGGATTCGTTCGTCTACGCTTGGTTCGTCTTCGTGGCTTCATCTTCTTCATGGACTCGTTCTTCTTCCTTGCGGGATTTCAGGCAAGATGACCGCTACCCTGGATCTCACTACTATCATTGCTATGCTAGTTGCTTCGTTCTATCGCTATGCTGCGTTACCTATCATTTGCTCTTCAAGCCTCCCAAATTGCCATGAATCTCTAACCTTTAACACCCTTCCTAGCAAACCGTTGTTTGGCTATGTTACCGCTTTGCTCAGCCCCTCTTATAGCGTTGCTAGTTGCAGGTGAAGTTGAAGATTGCTCCATGGTGGTCAGGGTTATGTTGGGATATCACAATATCTCTTATTTAATTAATGCATCTATATATTTGGTAAAGGGTGGAAGGCTCGGCTTTATGCCTGGTGTTTTGTTCCACTCTTGCCGCCCTAGTTTCCGTCATACCGGTATTATGTTCCCGGATTTTGCGTTCCTTACGCGGTCGGGTGATTTATGGGACCCCCTTGACAGTTCGCTTTGAATAAAACTCCTCCAGCAAGGCCCAACCTTGGTTTTACCATTTGCCTCACCACCACCTACCTTTCCCTTGGGAGTAATTAACCCAAGGGTCATCTTTATTTTAGCCCCCCCGGGCCAATGCTTGTCTAAGTGTTGGTCCAAACCGAGCGATGTCCGGCGCCCCCTGGGCAACCAGGGTCTATGCCAACCCGACGTCTTGCTCATCCGGTGTGCCCTGAGAATGAGATATGTGCAACTCCTATCGGGATTTGTCGGCACAGCGGGCGGTCTTGCTGGTCTTGTTTTACCATTGTCGAAATGTCTTGTAAACCGGGATTCCGAGACTAATCGGGTCTTCCTGGGAGAAGGTATATCCTTCGTTGATCGCGAGAGCTTATCATGGGCTAAGTTGGGACACCCCTACAGGGTATAAACTTTCGAGAGCCGTGCCCGCGGTTATGTGGCAGATGGGAATTTGTTAATGTCCGGTTGTAGATAACTTGACACCAGATCCGAATTAAAATGTATCAACCGTGTGTGTAGCCGTGATGGTCTCTTCTCGGCGGAGTCCGGGAAGTGAACACGGTTTCTGTGTTATGATTGGCGTAAGTAGGAGTTCAGGATCACCTCTTGATCATTGCTAGCTTCACGACCGTTCCTTTGTTTCTCTTCTCGCTCTCAAGTTTGTGCATGTTAGCCACCATATCATGCTTAGCCGCTGCTGCAACCTCACCACTTTACCCCTTCCTTTCCCTTTAAGCTTTGCTAGTCTTGATACCCATGGTAATGGGATTGCTGAGTCCTCGTGGCTCATAGATTACTACAACAATAGTTGCAGGTACAGGTTATGCGATGATCATGACGCGAGAGTGATGTTTACTTGTTTTGGAGTTCTTCTTCTGCTCCTTCTTTGATCAGGGGATAGGTTCCAGGTCGGCAGCCTGGGCTAGCCGGGTGGATGTCGTTTGAGCTTCTGTTTGTGTTTCATCCGTAGTCGGATGGTGCTCTTATGTAAGATGATGTTGTATTCGTGTGACATTGTATGCCTTATATATGTATCCCCATCTATTATGTAATGTTGATGTAATGATATCCACCTTGCAAAAGCATTTCAATATGCGGGTCTATCCTTGGTGGGACCTTCGAGTTCCTTTTGGATAGGGTCGCATATTGGGCGTGACAATAAAGCTCATCAATCCCCCTCCGGAGAGGAAAACAGTCCGGTCGAAGATGCAAACATCATCCCGAAAGAGCACTTGGAACAAGAGAACCTCCGCAGAAGGCTTATTGCCATAGGAAGGAGCCTGAAGAAGCAAAAGCAAAGGCTTAAGGCCGCACAAACTACGCTCAACAGCAGATGGAACAAAGTGCTTGACAATGAAGAAAAGTATGGTGGAAGTTACCACCCAAAGAGCTATCCAAACCGCAAGCTATTGCCCGAGTTCGACGATGAGGCCCTAGAGCCCATCCAGCCGAAAAATAAAGCGGCCAACCGGTCGGATCAACCACCTTGTGGCCATGATAGAGCGGCCAACAAAGCCACAAAATAAGTCAACACACGATATACGTGAGGACTTGCGTCAAAAGTCTAATATGACCAGATCCATCTATGGATCTAGGAAGTGCGCTCCAGCATAACAGGAAAACCGAATACTACAACCGTCCGAACGCCATGATACATCCAAATACCGGGGTGCCGCACACCCCCTATGTTTCACCGATGAGGTGCTGGATCACGAATTTCCAGAGGGATTTAAACCCGTGAACATAGAAGCGTACGACGGAACGACAGACCCTGGGGTCTGGATTGAGGACTTCATCCTCCATATACATATGGCTCGCGGAGACGATCTCCACGCCATTAAATACTTGCCCCTCAAGCTGAAAGGACCATCTCGGCACTGGCTGAAGAGCCTCCCCGAAAACTCAATTGGAAGTTGGGAGGAGCTTGAGGATGCTTTTAGGGCTAATTTTCAAGGAACTTATGTCCGACCTCCGGACGTAGACGATCTAAGTCATATAATTCAACAACCCAGAGAGTCAGCCCGGAAGCTGTGGACCAGATTCCTCACTAAGAAGAACCAAATTGTGTCCGGACGCCGAAGCCTTAGCAGCTTTCAAGCACAGCGTCCGAGACGAATGGCTTGCCAGACACCTCGGACAAGAAAAACCGAGAACAATGGCAGCCCTAACAAGCCTCATGACCCGCTTTTCCGTGGGCGAGGACAGCTGGTTAGCCCGAAGCAGCACCAGCGACCCAAGCACATCCAAAGTCAGGGATGGCAATGGATAGCCACGACGCAGCAAAATCAAGCATCGAAATAACAAAGACAACCCAGACAATACGGCGGTAAACGCTGGATTCAGGGGCTCCCAACCCGGTCAACGAAAAAAGCCTTTCAAGGGCAACAGAGATGGACCGTCCAGCCTAAATAGGATTTTAGACAAATTATGTCAGATTCATGGCACCTCTGATAAACCTACAAATCATACTCACAGAGAATGCTGGGTCTTCAAGCAGACATGCAAGCTAAACGCCGAACACAAGGGGAGAGAGACACCAAGTGAAGACGAGGATGAACCATGCAAGCAAAGCACCGGGGGACAGAAAAAATTCCCACCAGAGGTTAAAACAGTCAACATGATCCATGTGACACAGGGGAGAGGCAACCATGCACCCCAAGACGCAAGTGTCGTAGAGCCCGTCACCCTTAAGTTCAACCCCCGGTGGGCCCGCCCGATCACTTTTGATCGCAGGGATAACCCGGTAAGTATCCGGCACGAGGGACTGGCTGCCTTGGTGTTAGACCCAATAATAAATGGATAACATCTCACATGAGTTCTTATGGACGGCGGCAGTAGTCTAAATCAGATATATCAGGACACAGTCTGCAAAATGGGGATAGACCCGACGGAAATTAGCCACAGTAGTACTACCTTCAAGGGAGTAATACCAGGCCCAGAGGCCCGTTGCACGGGCTCTCTATTACTAGAGGTTGTATTCAGTTCTCCCGACAACTTCCAAAGCGAAAAGTTAACCTTCGACATAGCTCCATTCCGAAGTGGCTATCAAGCACTACTCGGGAGAGCGTCTTTCGCTCGCTTTAACGCAATACCGCATTATGCTTTTCTCAAGCTTAAAATGCCTGGTCCGGATGGCATTATCACAGTACATGGAAATGTTGAGCGCTCCTTCCGAGCAGAAGAACGCGCGGCTGTTGTAACAGCCGAACACTAGACGGCCTCACCAACCAGAACAAATGATCGGTCGTCAAGACCACAGACACGGTTAGACGAGTCCAGCGCATCATCAGATATGCTCAGGATTGGTTTAACGGTTATACCCATATAGACGGTACCAGGGGCTTCCCGCATATAAACAGGGCTAGCTCGGCTCAACTTCACTTATTTTTGAATTTTACATGGTTTATTTAGAGTAACCAATTCTCTACACGACAACTTTAACTAAGTTCGTCTCTTTTACAGATGACAATCGTGCTACACCCGTCCAGGATACGGCACAATGGAGACACAGGCGCAGACGTGCAGCAGGGACCCGCTTAAAGGTTTCTTTTTAGATTAAGACCCTGCGTAAACCTTTTTTACTATCTTTTGTTGTTCACATCCTCCGGATTCTCAATACAACCGAGAAGGATGCTGAGGATCTTGTCATGTGGCCACGTCAGAATATTGCACGTACCTGTACACTCGGGGTTTATTATCAAGGGCATTTTCAGCCTGGTATATGTTATAAAGACTGAATACCTTAGGGAGTATTCGGCGTCGCGAGTTTGGCCTTATATGCATTAGCTCCGAATCATGTCTTGGGTCAAATGTTGGGTTTGCCTAGCTCCCGCATTTTGCTACCTTACATTCCGCTCTATCGGCTAAGGCGGCACCGGGAGAACTACTGCGATTGTGCCCTAGTTCATCCGGGAGCACCTCAGTAGAGAAAGCCGAAAACTGACTGTCATGATAAAGCGTGAGACTGGTCAACCACTCGATGACCTAGCGGAATCTTCGGGATTCCTCTGCATTAACGAAGGGCTGTTTCCCGGCCAGGCATGTACGCGCCCTGTATTCGGATGAGCGTGGACCCACCAGGGGCTATATAGTAGCCCCACTGTCAAACTCCTATGGCCAAGTGAAAGTGTTAAAGCAATATAGTCCGATTGCCTCGTTCGCTGCGCTATCACCTCCTTAATGGACCAAGTCGTTGGATCAAGTGTGAAAACGCGTCTTCTGCGAACACCCCCGCATTATATGCGTGGGGGCTGAAGCCTACGACTGCAAACTTTCAGGTTATATACATATGTACATGAACGGCCACACAGGAGGCATCATCACACTTTCAGACAAAAGTATAAAAATAGCCTTTACAATTCAGATACACATTGTTTTTCAATTGGGATACATGTCACTAAAACATGATACCCTTCGAGCACTGAGACTCTATTACACGAGCGCCTTCTAGGACCTCTTCATAATAATGCTCGGCCGCTACCCGGCCTACGTCCGAACTCTGGCTTGCAATAGCGATGGCATCCATCTCTGCCCAGCATGTCTTGACACAGGCAAGTGCCATCCGCGCACCCTCTATGCACGCCGACCTCTTCATGGCGTTGATGTGTGGCACATCACCAAGGAACTGTTGCACTAAGCTAAAATAACTATTCGGCATTGGCCCTTCCGGCCACAGATGATTCACAATAGACCTCATGGCAAGCCCGGACAACCTATGGAGCTCGGCCCACTCCGTCATTAGCTCATTCAACAGCAGCGGACGCACTGGACCATCGAATTGTGACCAAAACAGCCTTTCCACTTCACGATCTTTTTGATCCCTGAAGTATTCAGTCGCATCAGCGGCACTGGCTGCCAAATCCACGTATGCATACGCAGAACTCCATAGCTTATCAAGAGGTACGTACTTTGGATCTCCGAACTTCGTCCGCAACAAGAAGGGCTTCTCAGCGGCGATATTTCCAGCTTGACGTAGCTCTTCCTCCGCCGCACTAATTTTAGAGCGGGCCTCCTTGGATGCTGTCAGGGCCTTCTCCAGGTCCGTCGCCTTTGCTCGGTCTTCTCTCTCAAGGAGCTGGTAATGGTCGGCGGCATCTTTCAACTCAACGGCCATCTTGGCCATCTTTTCCTTGCTTCGGCAATGCGTAGCTTGTTCGGCTCTCAGCTCTTCGACCGCCTTTAGAGCGGCCGCATCGCTATTCCTGGCTTGTTCCTTGGCTCGGACAAGTTCCGCCCAAAGGGTCTCCATTGCGGTAGCTCCATTTGCAGTCACAAACATATTAAAGATACTAGCATCAAGCTCCTCTTATTATGTATTGCTCACTGGAGAAATAACATACCCTATGCCTCGTCAAGCCGCTTGTTGACAAGCACCATGTCGGCATCTGCCGCATCAAGTTGCCGCTTTAGCTTGGCACATTCACCAGCCCGGCTAGCCACCGGACCTTCCGCCATCTGCATATGAATGCAGCTTGTTTATTACCTGGGACTATGATCCTCTGTTTGCCGCCGTTCTTGATAGCAACCAGAGTCTCAGGGGCTACTATCTGCATAGGGCACACCTAACATGTGCGGTACTGCTAAAAATACACACTATTTCACGTACCTCAAAACCTTTCATCAGACTCATAAAAGCTTCATGCAACCCGCTTTCAGCGGATGAAATCCTCTAAAACACCATACCCATTAGCGTACGATGTGCTACGTCTTGAGCTTGGCGTTGGTTTTCCTCGAAGAGGAGAGGGTGATGCAGCAAAGTGTAGCGTAAGTATTTCCCTCAGTTTTGAGAACCAAGGTATCAATCCAGTAGGAGGCTCCTCAAAAGTCCCACGCACCTACACAAACAAACTGAGAACTCGCAACCAACGCAATAAAGGGGTTGTCAATCCCTTCACGGCCACTTGCGAAAGTGAGATCTAATAAAGATAGTATGATAAGATAAATATATTTTTGGTATTTTATAAGATAGATGCAAAAAGTAAAGATGCAAATAAAGTAGATGGAAAGCAAATATGATAAGAGATAGACCCGGGGGCCATAGGTTTCACTAGAGGCTTCTCTCAAGATAACATAAGTATTACGGTGGGTGAACAAATTACTGTCGAGCAATTGATAGAAAAGCGCATAGTTATGAGATTATCTAGGCATGATCATGTATATAGGCATCACGTCCATAACAAGTAGACCGACTCCTGCCTGCATCTACTACTGTTACTCCGCACATCGACCGATATCCAGCATGCGTCTAGAGTATTAAGTTCATAAGAACAGAGTAACACATTAAGCAAGATGACACGATGTAGAGGGATAAACACATGCAATATGATATAAACCCCATCTTGTTATCCTCGATGGCAACAATACAATACGTGTCTTGCAACCCTTTCTGTCACTGGGTAAGAACACCGCAAGATTGAACCCAAAGCTAAGCACTTCTCCCATGGAAAGAAAGACCAATCTAGTAGGCCAAACCAAACTGATAAATCGAAGAGACTTGCAAAGATAACTCAATCATACATAAAAGAATTCAGAGAAGATTCAAATATTATTCATAGATAAACTTGATCATAAACCCACAATTCATCGGATCTCGACAAACACACCGCAAAAAGAGTTTACATCGAATAGATCTCCACAAGAGAGGGGGAGAACATTGTATTGAGATCCAAAAAGAGAGAAGAAGCCATCTAGCTAATAACTATGGACCCGTAGGTCTGTGGTAAACTACTCACAACTCATTGGAGGGGCAAGGATGTTGATGTAGAGGCCCTCCGTGGTTGCTTCCCCCTCCGGCAGAGTGCCGGCAAGGGCTCCAAGATGGGATATCGCGGATATAGAAGGTTACGGCGGTGGAACTTGTGTTTTGTGGTGCTCCTGGATGTTTTCATGGTACGTAGGTATATATAGGAGGAAGAAGTACATCGGTGGCTGCCCGAGGGGCCCACGAGACAGGGGCACGCCCTACAGGGGCCCTCCTATCTCGTGGGGCCCTCAGAGCTTTCTTGACTTGCACTCCATGCTCTCCGGATCAGATTTGTTCCAAAAATAATGCTCCCGAAGGTTTCATTCCGTTTGGACTCCGTTTGATATTCCTTTTCTTCGAAATACTGAAATAGGCAAAAAACCAGCAATATGGGCTGGGCCTCCGGTTAGTAGGTTAGTCCCAAAAATGATATAAATGTGTAAAATAAAGCCCATAAACATCCAAAAGGGGTAATATAATAGCATGGAACAATAAAAAATTATAGATACATTCGAGACATATCAAGCATCCCCCAGCTTAAGTCATGCTCGTCCTCGAGTAGGTAAATGATAAAAAAGAAATTTTTGATGTGGAATGCTACCTAGCATAATTTATAATGTAGTTTTCTTTATTGTGGCATGAATGTTCAGATCCAAATGAATACAAAATAAAAGTTCATATTGACATAAGAAATAGTAATACTTCAAGCATACTAATCAAAGTAATCATGTCTTCTCAAAATAACATGGCTAAAGAAAGTTATCCCTACAAAATCATATAGTCTGGTTATGCTCTATCTTCATCACACAAAGTATTTAATCATGCACAACCCCGATGACAAGCCAAGCAATTGTTTCATACTTTAATAATCTCAAACTTTTTCAACTTTCACGCAATACATGAGCGTGAGCCATGGACATAGCACTATATGTGGAATAGAATGGTGGTTGTGGAGAAGACAAAAAGGAGAAGATAGTCTCACATCAACTAGGCATATCAACGGGCTATGGAGATGCCCATTAATAGATATCAATATGAGTGAGTAGGGATTGCCATTCAACGGATGCACTAGAGCTATAAATATATGAAAGCTCAATAAAAGAAACTAAGTGGGGTGCATCCAACTTGCTCGCTCACGAAGAACTAGGGCACTTTTGAGGAAGCCCATCGTTGGAATATACAAGCCAAGTTCTATAATGAAAAATTCCCACTAGTATATGAAAGTGACAACATATGAGACTCTCTAATATGAAGATCATGGTGCTATTTTGAAGCACAAGTGTGGAAAAGGAGATAGTAGCATTGTCCCTTCTCTCTTTTTCTCTCATTTTTTTCTTTCTTTTTCTTTTTTTTATTTTCCTTTTTTCTTTGGCCTTCTTTTTTTTCTTTTTGGCCTTTCTATTTTTTCTCTCTCTTTTTTTATTTTTATAAAGTCTCAAGTCTCATCCCGACTTGTGGGGGAATCATAGTCTTCATCATCCTTTCCTCACTAGGAGAATGCTCTAATAATGAAGATCATCACACTTTTATGGATTTACAACCCAAAGCTAGAACAAGATATGACTCTATATGAATGCCTCCGGCGGTGTACCGGGATGTGCAATGAATCAAGAGCGACATGTATGAAAATTATGAAGGTGGCCTTGCCACAAATATAATGTCAACTACATGATCATGCAAAAAGCAATATGACAAAAGTAATGTGTGTCATATGAACGGAACGGTGGAAAGTTGCATGGCAATATATCTCGGAATGGCTATGGAAATGCCATAATAGGTAGGTATGGTGGCTGTTTTGAGGAAGGTAAATGGTGGGTGTATGGTACCGGCGAAAGTTGCGCGGTACAAGAGAGGCTAGCAATGGTGGAAGGGTGAAGAGTGCGTATAATCCATGGACTCAACATTAATCAAAAGAACTCATATACTTGTTGCAAAAATTTAGAAGTCATCAAAAACCAAAGTACTACGCGCATGCTCCTAGGGGGATAGATTGGTAGGAAAAGACCATCGCTCGTCCCCGACCGCCACTCATAAGGAAGACAATCAATAAATAAAATTGTGCTCCAACTTCATCACAAAGCGGTTCACCATACGTGCATGCTACGGGAATCACAAGCTTCAACACAAGCATTCTTTAAATTCATAATCACCCAACTAGCATGACTTTAATATCACTACCTCCATATCTCAAAACAATTATCAAGCATCAAATTGATCATAGCATCCAATTCACTTTCTATGATAGTTTTTATTATACCCAACTTGGATGCTCATCATTCTAGGACCAACTTTATGATCATAGCAAATACCATGCTGTTCTAAAAGACTCTCAAAATAATATAAGTGAAGCATGAGAGACTAGCAATTTCTTCAAAATTAAGACACCACCGTGCTCTAAAAGATATAAGTGAAGCACTAGAGCAAAAACTATCAAGCTCAAAAGATATAAGTGAAGCACATAGAGTATTCTAGCAAATTCTAATCAAATAGGCTTCTCCCAAAAGGTGTGTACAGCAAGGATGATTGTGGTAAACTAAAAAGCAAAGACTAATATAATACACGACGCTCCAAGCAAAACACATATCATGTGGCGAATAAAAATATAGCTCCAAGTAAAGTTACCAATGAACGAAGACGAAAGAGGGGATGCCTTCCCGGGGCATCCCCAAGCTTAGGCTTTTGGCTATTCTTGAGTATCTTGGGGTGCCATGGGCATCCCCAAGATTAGGCTCTTGCCACCCTTTATTCCATAGTCCATAAAAGCTTTACCCAAAACTTGAAAACTTCACAACACAAAACTCAACAGGAAATCTTATAAGCTCCGTTAGTGAAAGAAAACAAAACCACCACATAAGGTACTGCAATGAACTCATTCTTTATTTATATTGGTGTTAAACCTACTGTATTCCAACTTCTTTATGGTTTATAACTAATTTACTGGCCATAGATGCATTGAAATAAGCAAACAACACACGAAAAACAGAATCTGTCAAAAACAGAACAGTCTGTAGTAATCTGTAACTAACGCAAACTTATGGAACTGTAAAAATCCTACCAAAATAGGAATTCCTGGAAAAATTTTCTATTTAACAGAAGCAAAAAGAATCAACGCAAAATCACGTTCCTGTGATTTAACAAAATTATATTCGTGCGCACAAAGTTTCTGTTTTTCAGCAGAATCAAATCAACTATCATCGTAGGTTATCCTATAGGTTCTACTTGGCACAAACACTAATTAAAAGATAAAAACACATCTATCAAGAAGGTAGATGCAAGATTTATTAAATAACAACAAGGAAAAGTATTGGGTTGTCTTCCAACAAGCGCTTTTCTTTAAAGCCTTTTTTTAGCTAGGCATTGAGATTTCAATGATGCTCACATGAAAGACAAGAATTGAAGCACAAAGAGAGCATCATAAAACACGTGACAAACACATCTAAGTCTAACACACTTCCTATGCATAGGATATTATAAGCAAACAAATTTGCAAGGCAAGCAAAAACTAGTATACGCAAGGAAGAAGAAAGAGACGATGGCAATCTCAACATGACGAGAGGTAATTTAATAAGATAAAAATTTCTACGACCATATTTTCCTCTCTCATAATAATTACATGTAGGATCATAGGAAATTCAACAAAATAGCTATCACAAAACATATTCTCAACATGATCCACATGCATGCAAAGTTGACACTCTTCCAAGATAGTGGGATTAACATTAACTAAAGTCATGACCTTTCCGAACCCACTTTTATCAAAAATATCATAAGATTGAACATACTCCAAATATGTGGGATCTAAAGTTGACACTCTTCCAAACCCACTTTCAATATTATTGCAAACACTATTATCAATCTCATATTCATCATGGGGCTTAAATAAATTTTCAAGGTTATAAGAAGAATCACCCCAATCATGATCATTGAAACAAGTAGTAGACATAGCAAAACTAGCATCCCCAAGCTTAGGGTTTTGCATATTATTAGAACAATTGACATCAAGAGAATTTATAGGAAAATCATTGCAATCATGCTTTTTATTCAAGGAGTTATCGTGAATCTCTTCATAAATTTCTTCATCGTAATTTTCAGATTCACAATTTAAGCAAACTTCATAAAGATAATCTAGTGCACAAAACTCACTAGCAATTGGTTCATCATAATTGGATCTCTTAAAAAGATTAGCAAGCGGATGAGGATCCATAGATCTTAGGTTCTCTGTTTAGCAATAAATAAGCATCTATTCCAACCAAACGAGCAAACAAAAGGGCAAGCGAAAGAGAGGAGGAGATTGGGAAAGAGAGGGCGAATAAAACGGCAAGGGTGAAGTGGGGGAGAGGAAAACGGGAGGCAAATGGAAAATATTGTAAGTGCGAGGGAGATGGGTTTGTGATGGGTACTTGATATGTCTTGACTTGAGCGAAGACCTCCCCGACAATGGCGCCAGAAATCCTTCTTGCTACGTCTTGAGCTTGCGTTGGTTTTCCTCGAAGAGGAGAGGGTGTTGCAGCAAAGTGTAGCGTAAGTATTTCCCTCAGTTTTGAGAACCAAGGTGTCAATCCAGTAGGAGGTTCCTCAAAAGTCCCACGCACCTACACAAACAAACTGAGAACTCGAACCAACGCAATAAAGGGGTTGTCAATCCCTTCACTGCCACTTGCGAAAGTAAGATCTAATAAAGATAGTATGATAAGATAAATATATTTTTGGTATTTTATAAGATAGATGCAAAAAGTAAAGATGCAAATAAAGTAGATGGAAAGCAAATATGATAAGAGATAGACCCAGGGGCCATAGGTTTCACTAGAGGCTTCTCTCAAGATAACATAAGTATTACGGTGGGTGAACAAATTACTGTCGAGCAATTGATAGAAAAGCGCATAGTTATGAGATTATCTAGGCATGATCATGTATATAGGCATCACATCCATAACAAGTAGACCGACTCCTGCCTGCATCTACTAGTGTTACTCCACACATCGACCGCTATCCAGCATGCGTCTAGAGTATTAAGTTCATAAGAACAAAGTAACGCATTAAGCAAGATGACATGATGTAGAGGGATAAACACATGCAATATGATATAAACCCCATCTTGTTATCCTCGATGGCAACAATACAATACGTGTCTTGCAACCCTTTCTGTCACTGGGTAAGAACACCGCAAGATTGAACCCAAAGCTAAGCACTTCTCCCATGGCAAGAAAGACCAATCTAGTAGGCCAAACCAAACTGATAATTCGAAGAGACTTGCAAAGATAACTCAATCATACATAAAAGAATTCAGAGAAGATTCAAATATTATTCATAGATAAACTTGATCATAAACCCACAATTCATCGGATCTCGACAAACACACCGCAAAAAGAGTTTACATCGAATAGATCTCCACAAGAGAGGGGGAGAACATTGTATTGAGATCCAAAAAGAGAGAAGAAGCCATCTAGCTAATAACTATGGACTCGTAGGTCTATGGTAAACTACTCACAACTCATTGGAGGGGCAAGGATGTTGATGTAGAGGCCCTCCATGGTTGCTTCCCCCTCCGGTAGAGTGCCGGCAAGGGCTCCAAGATGGGATCTCGCGGATATAGAAGGTTACGGCGGTGGAACTTGTGTTTCGTGGTGCTCCTGGATGTTTTCATGGTACGTAGGTATATATAGGAGGAAGAAGTACATTGGTGGCCGCCCGAGGGGCCCACAAGACAGGGGGCACGCCCTACAGGGGGGCGCCCTCCTATCTCGTGGGGCCCTCGGAGCTTTCTTGACTTGCACTCCATGCTCTCCGGAGCAGATTTGTTCCAAAAATAATGCTCCCAAAGGTTTCATTCCGTTTGGACTCCGTTTGATATTCCTTTTCTTCAAAATACTGAAATAGGCAAAAAAACAACAATATGGGCTAGGCCTCTGGTTAGTAGGTTAGTCCCAAAAATGATATAAATGTGTAAAATAAAGCCCATAAACATCCAAAAGGGGTAAGATAATAGCATGGAACAATAAAAAATTATAGATACGTTGGAGATGTATCATGATGCCCTTCTGAGATAGCCGCTTGCTCTAGCAGATCCTTTAGTGCGTCCGACCGCATACTAGACGATGCCGGACTCTTTCGGTTGCTCTCTTCAAGAGCCGGATGTAACGCCCCGGATTCGATGCGCCAAGTGTCTGCCAGTTATTCGCCGTCGTTGCCATGTCATTTGCTTGCGTGTTGCATTTTTCCATGTCATCATCTGCATTTCATATCATGTCATCATGTGCATCGCATTGGCATACATGTTCGTTTCTTGCATCCGAGCATTTTCCCCGTTGTCCGTTTTGCAATCCGGCACTCCTATACCCTCCGGCGTCCCCCTTTTGTCTCTCGTTGTGAGCGGGTGTTAAACATTCTCAGAATGGCCCGAGGTTTGGCAAGCGGCCTAGGTATAGCACCGGTAGACCGCTTGTCAAGTTTCGTGCCATTTGGAGGTCGTTTGATACTCCAACGGTTAACCGGGTAACCGTAAAGCCCTCTTTTGTTGCAGCCCAACACCCCTTCCAAAGTGGCCCAAACCCAGCAAACTCCCCTCCATGCCCTCGGTCGTTCGATCACGATCGCGTGGCCGAAAACCGCACCTCATTTGGACTCTCCTAGCTCCCTCTACCTATATATATGTGCATCTCCCGCGAAATCCGGGTCTAACCCTAGATCTTTTTCCCCCCGCGCCGCCGGACGTTTCTTCCGCGTCACCCGAACATGTCCGCCGCCGCCGGCCACCTCGCTTCGGCCAATCAGGCGCCGCCACATCACCGCCCCATCCGCCTCAGCCAACCGGGAGATGCCACGCGTCCTCGCGCCGGCGCCCACTTCGCCGGACACCCGAGGCCCGCCGGGCCCATCGCGGACCCGCGGGGCCCGTCTGTGCCGCCGCCCGGCCCGCGTGTGCCCGCGCCCCGCTGTCGGCTGGCCCGCGCCAGCCCCGGCTCCCTCCGCCGCCGGGCAACTCGCCGAATCCCGCCACCGCCCTCCGCCCGCGCCGCCCGAGCGCCGCCCCGCGCCTCCTCCGCCTCCCCGCGTCGGGATCCGGCCGGATCCGGCGAGATCCGGCCCGGATCCGCCATCTCCGGCCATCTCCGGCCGCCATCCCCGTCGTCTCCGGCGAGAGCCCGGCCCTGCATCGGAATCCGTGCCCGTGTTGACTTTTCCCCCGAAGGTGATATTTCGCCTAAGTCCCAGATTTCCGACATTATCATGCCATGTTCATCATGCTGTATCTCTGCATCCGTAGCTCCGTTTCGTGCGTGTATTATGTCGAATTGTTCGCCTCGACGAGTACTTCATTTCATTACATTGCATCATTTTCATTTGAGATCATCTTGATGCCCGAAATGCTGTTGGAAGAGTGCATGTTGATCTTAATCTGCTGAAACTGTTATAACTTGCCCATTTGTCATTTTTGCCATGTTTGATGTGTGCATCCTATGAGTATGAGCTCTACATGTGTTTTGATCTATGCCATGCCATCTTTCCAGGGGTGCATACCATGTATTTTTGTGATGCTTGTAGTGAGTGCATCGAGCTTGCTAAGTAGGGTACTTGCTGTTGCTGTTTTGCTAGGCAGATTCTGTTATATTTTGTTGCTATGTAAACATGTTGCTACTAATTATTCTATGCATAATCTGGAGATGTTCTATAAACATGTTTTGATCTACATGTTATGCTCTATCCGTTCATGCCCTTGTTTGTAATTTTAGCCTGTTGGAACATACTGTTATCTTGCTACAAAGTTGCTTGATAATGTTGCTATCAGCCTGTTAACATTAAGTTCACTAGTTCCCATGTGTTTTGCTAGTGTTCCATGCATCCTATGACCTTGCTCTTGCCATTCTTAGCTTCACAAACATGTCTTCTTACTGTTGGTTTCCTTGACATGCTATGCATTGCTCTGTGGTGAGTGGTTCAAGCTCACCAACATGCCTACTTATTGTTGTTCCTGCCATGTTTGAAACTGTAATATAACTTGCCATGTTTACATGGGTGCCATCATATTTTCTGATCCTTTTTGGCTCATGGTCAGTAAGGGACTCTTGTTCTATGAATTTAGTAGTATCATGCCATGTCTTTGTTTGTCATGATAAGTTCATGTAACATGTTGTTTTATAGCTCTAAACATTGCAACCTGATGTTATTTCTGCTAAAGCCTGAAACTGTTATTATTTGCAATCTTACCATGTCCTTTTGAGCATGTTCTAGTTGTTTCTGGAGATAGCTCAGTGTTCATGTCTTGTTATGCTTTACCAGTACTTCATGCCCATGCCTTTTGTTATTATGTTGAGGTGCTGTAGCATACTGTTTTGATGCTTGTAAGATGCCTAGTTGCTGTTATGGACAGATTGTTGCTATGACTTGTATAGTGTATGTGTTGCACCGTTGCTCCGTTTTGAGTGTGCTCTATATGAAACTTGCTTGATTTTGCATGTAGCTTCATATTATCATGTTGCATCCTTGTTTTGGTGTGTTTTCTTGATGTTTGAGTGCTTTTTTGCATCAATGCCATGTTTAACTTGTTTTGCTCATATCTTCTAGGTCGTAGCTCCGATTCTAATGAACTTTATATGTAACTTGACTAGAATTTCGTGTAGATCATCTTGGTGCTCTTTAACTTGCTGTTTAACAACTTAAACATAAGGTTTATTCAGTTCTGGACCAATTTCGAAATTTGCATATGAGGACTTACCGGAATTGTTATATGTTGTTTCCGGCCTCATTTAAACTTGCCTTGATGTGTTGTTCTTGTTTGCATCATCTCTTGCCATGAGTAGCTTCATGTAGCTTTGTCATGCATCATGCTTGTTGTGCATCATGTCTTGCCTATGTGTGGTGTGTTTACCATGTTGTGTGCTTCTTCACGATAGTTCCCGTTTCGTTGTGATCGTGAGGATGCGTTCGTCTACGTGTGGTTCGTCTTCGTGGCTTCATCCTCTTCATGGACTCGTTCTTCTTCCTTGCGGGATTTCAGGCAAGATGACCGCTACCCTGGATCTCACTACTATCATTGTTATGCTAGTTGCTTCGTTCTATCGCTATGCTGCATTACCTATCATATTCTCCTCAAGCCTCCCAAATTGCCATGAACCTCTAACCTTTGACACCCTTCCTAGCAAACCGTTGTTTGGCTATGTTACCGCTTTGCTCAGCCCCTCTTATAGCGTTGCTAGTTGCAGGTGAAGTTGAAGATTTCTCCATGGTGGACAGGGTTTATGTTGGGAAATCACAATATCTCTTATATTATTAATGCATCTATATACTTGGTAAAGGGTGGAAGGCTCGGCCTTATGCCTGGTGTTTTGTTCCACTCTTGCCGCCCTAGTTTCCGTCATACCGGTGTTATGTTCCCGGATTTTGCGTTCCTAACGCGGTCGGGTGATTTATGGGACCCCCCTGACAGTTCGCTTTGAATAAAACTTGTCCAGCAAGGCCCAACCTTGGTTTTACCATTTGCCTCACCAACACCTACCTTTCCCTTGGGAGTAATTAACCCAAGGGTCATCTTTATTTTAGCCCCCCCGGGCCAGTGCTTGTCTAAGTGTTGGTCCGAACTGAGCAGCCTGCGGGGCCACCTCGAGGAAACTCGAAGTCTGGTTTTACTCGTAGCTTGACTTATCTGGTGTTGCCCTGAGAACGAGATATGTGCAGCTCCTATCGGGATTGTCGGTGCATCGGGCGGCTTTGCTGGTCTTGTTTTACCATTGTCGAAATGTCTTGTAAATCGGGATTCCGAGTCTGATCGGGTCTTCCTGGGAGAAGGTCTATTCCTTCGTTGATCGCGAGAGCTTGTCATGGGCTATGTTGGGACACCCCTGCAGGGTATAAAATTTCGAGAGTCGTGCCCGCGGTTATGTGGCGGATGGGAATTTGTTAATGTCCGGTTATAGATAACTTGACACCAGATCCGAATTAAAACGCATCAACCGCGTGTGTAGCCGTGATGGTCTCTTTTCGGCGGAGTCCGGGAAGTGAACACGGTTTCTGTGTTATGTTTGACGTAAGTAGGTGTTCAGGATCACCTCTTGATCATTGCTAGCTTCACGACCGCTCCTTTGTTTCTCTTCTCGCTCTCATTTGCGTATGTTAGCCACCATATCTCTACTCCTAATGGACGAATTGGTTGAATAGTCCCCCCCACTTTCAACCGGTTTATTTTCAACCGGGTTTTTTTCAACCGGTTTTCTTTCGTCCCACCTCCCACCACCCCCCTCCCACCGGTTTTTCTCTTTCTCGTCTGGCCGACAATACCCAACGTATTTATGGTAATCAATCACAATTAGTCCACGTATGGTAAGGCTATAAACTTAGAAATCTCAAATATGATAATTATAGTAATAAATCAATCCATGTATGGCAAGTCTATAACTAAGGAAATTTCGAATATGGTAATTATCACCAGAATCAAAGATTTCCAAAAAAGTTCTTCTTGCCATACCCTAATCGTGACCTCCTCATCCTGAGGCATTATCTCTAATCTTAATGGTGCAGTTGCTAGGATTGCGTCCACTGTTATTATTCGTCTGGTTTATTTTCGTCCGGTTTATTTTCGTCTTTCCTTCCACCATCCCATGTACCGAAAGCCAAACGAGTCAGAACTTTCCATGTGGACACAAATTATTTAGTAATGTCTTTATGGGAGAGAATCTACTCCTAATGGACGAATTGGTTGAATAGTCCCCCCACTTTCAACCGGTTTATTTTCAACCGGTTTTTTTTAACCGGTTTTCTTTCGTCCCACCTCCCACCACCCCCTCCCACCAGTTTTTCTCTTTCTCGTCTGGCCGACAATACCCAACGTATTTATGGTAATCAATCACAATTAATCCACATATGGTAAGGCTATAAACTTAGAAATCCCAAATATGATAATTATAGTAATAAATCAATCCATGTATGGCAAGGCTATAACTAAGGAAATTTCGAATATGGTAATTATCACCAGAATCAAAGCTTTCCAAAAAAGTTCTTCTTGCCATACCCTAATCGTGACCTCCTCATCCTGAGGCATTATCTCTACTCTTAGTGGAGCAGTTGCTAGGATTGCGTCCACTGTTATTATTCGTCTGGTTTATTTTCATCCGGTTTATTTTCGTCTTTCCTTCCACCATCCCATGTACCGAAAGCCAAACGAGTCAGAACTTTCCATGTGGACACGAATTATTTAGTAATGTCTTTATGGGAGAGAATCAATCGTGGTTAATCTCTAATCAATATTTAAAAATCAAATCTAAATTAATGAACTTACCATAAGTCGGTCAATCACTGATTAATCTTTCCATACGTAGTCAATTTACATCAAAAGGAAATGTTTCGATTATAGCAGTACCCTGCTACAAACCGAGCGAGTCAGGCTTTCACCCCGCACCGCACGACTCTTCTCTCCCCCTCGCCGCCTTCCGCCTCGGGCCGCTCACCGTTCGTCTTCCCGAGGGACGCAGCCGCACCACCGCGCTCAGCTGCTCCCTCACCTCCCCCGCCGTCCTCACCTGTAGGATGCCGCCGCACCTCTCCTTTGCATCACCCTGTTGGCGGGATCCTGGTCACGGGGCTGATGACCTCATCATCTCTGACGGCGGATCTGATCGTCGGCGAGGAGGCCGAGCCTCATGCTTCGGCCACAGCCACCCCGACCTCGTTGTATGTTCGCCGCCTCATCCACCCGCTTCCCTGTCCAATTTTGCTTTATTTTGGTTCGTCTTTCATCCCGTCCAAACCTGACTTTTTACCTTACGATGCCCGCCTCCTATGTTTCTGCATTAACTAACACGGCGTCGCGTGATCGTGGAGCAGCAGGGTTGAGAGGATGGGTCTCAGTGACGGGCGGATGGCGTTCGTCGTGTGAGCGAAAATAGTATGTAACTCATGGAGTGCAAGCTGTTGTGCGGCTACATGGCGACGCTCAACTGTAGCGTTGAGACGTAGGGCACATGCGCCATGATGTCGTGCTTCACCATCGCCTCCCCTAGCTTTCTCTCAAGGCATCGTGGTCTCGATGGGTTGGGGCTCGCCTCCCGCACTCCTCTTTGTCGTGTACAAAAACCAAGGTGACCCCTAGGTACCCTCAACGCTTGGTCTAGAAATCCCTCGAATTCGTTGCCCAAGCCGAGTGTTGTGATCTGACGATCGGTCATCGTGCAGGTGTCGAATTATTGAGGGAGGCTTCAGATCGTCCTGGGCATGGAGATGAGGCTGGCCATTAAGGATGTGGGTGAAGGTCACGTCGTTTCTTCTCCTGGCTCCAATATCCACTCCTGATATTTTGAGTTCTTTGATCTGAGAAAGAACCATGGGAACGTAAGGTTTTTAACCCAACATGATTTAATTACCCTTTTCACTTTTGTATTTTATAAGTACATAAGCATTCAGTTCTTCTATCCTTTGTACGAGGATGCAATTCACTCCAAACATGTAAACAGTGTCACATCTTACAGAAGCTTCTAATTTTTTACAATGAGTATGGTACATAAACCAATGTGCTTGGGCTGTGCTTTGTGTTTCTGTCATGCCTTGTCTTTAGAAGGCACCGTGATGAATGCTAATTTAATAGAGGAGAATCAAGCAAGCGATGTGCAATGATTTTAATAAATTTTAATGACCATATTCTACACTTAATGATGATTGATAGTCGATTTATGGTTTCTCCCACTTTAGTAAGAAAGATGTGGTGTACAGAATCTTGCAAAAATGGAGGATATGGATTTGGGGCGCGAACTGTCCCGACAACGGCGGTGCTGCCTACCAACACCATGTGCAAGACTGCCTGACTTGTCCTCTATCTTAATGGTAAGTTTCTCTCTTTTCTATCTCGTGGTCTCCTTGATTTGTCTTTCGAGAAAGGATTGAAAGTAGTTTGGGTGGTTCAATTAATTCAATGCCCAACAATATCATCATTTGTCAGCAAGAAGTTACTCCAAATTCCATCGCCTAACAATATCATCAGTTGTAAGAAGTTAGGAGTTTGGTACGTACCCCGGTGCAAGAGACCATGGATGCAAAAGGTACTTCTGCTAGAGTAAGATTAGATAGTCAAATTGTAGACAAACAACAGTGTGCATTGGCATTGCAACTTCTGACATGGGATATTTGTGTAGTCAGATAATTAGGAACCTGGACTACAAGGGCAAATGGGAGGCACCTTTCATCGACATTCAGCCCAGGGAACCTCAACTTTCCCACTGTTGTACATTCATACTACTGTCCATGTATCGCTTCTGCTCAACTATAATACACGGAAACATGAAAGCTCATGTTTTTCCCTTGTTTGTGCAGAGTACAAGGATGATTCCTACATCTATGCATTGATATGCTGAACCACATTGGCATTGAGCCAAGCCAGGTTAGTGCTTCAAAAATTCTGAAAAAATCTGTGAAATGTTGTTGACACTTTGTTAAGTATTTGGTTTAACTATGTATGTTTGATTCTTATCCTATGAAGCATAATTAAAGTGTTGACTCTGTTTGACATTTTGATGTATTACGTCTAATTAGTAGCATTTGACTTTTGTTTCATTTCAGATGTCTGATGTAGACAACTAAGGCAATGGCTATTGCATTATAGGACGAGAAGGTCCAACGCGGTGGCAGCGGGTACATACCCAACGCGGCGACCCGTGGGCGCACCGGTTCTAGGGGCTTGAGAGCTGGGGCCGGCATCCAGGCGGTGAACATGGATGGTGGCGTGTGGAAGTGGGCGGTGGTGGGCAGGGAACAATGTGGCCCTGTTGGCGTCCTCTTCGTTTAGCTTGACATGATCGTCGTTCAGCTGAAAACAAGATTACCTAAGGGATATTAAGACTAGAACATGAATGCGCAATACTTTTTCGATGTGATTTTTGTAAATGGAATTAACTTTGTAGAGTTGGCATGACATGCGCCTTCACTAGCGTTAATAATAGACCCTCCCTCCTTCCAAATTCCTGACCAATCATTGTTTTTGTAAGGATCCTTGTCGACTTTTGTTAGTTGTTCATCTATTGTTCATCTATGAATGAATTTAACCATGTGGTCTAACTGATTGGTCATATGAACTTATGAAGTAGTTGTCGTGTGTACTAATTGCGACAAATGGAATCCTTTGCTTTTTGCATTGTTCACTAATATCATTAATAGATATGCATGTGTTACCGATATTTCTTAATTTAGCTGACTGAGCATTACTAGGCTACAATTCTTTGTGACTTTTGATTTTGTCTGTTGTTCTGATCCTATGTCGAATCAATCCCGATCCATGGGGAAGAAGATACAAGGGGACCGACCACTGAGTCGATGATGCCGACGATCGAGGACGGCAAACATAATCATTTTGGTGTCATAGGTTCATTGGAGCTGATGCCGCCACCTCCTCGCCCCTTGGTCTCGGAGGTTGTGATGGCCAGGTCAGCGACATGGCCACGTAGTATGCCTCATTTTCTCCTATTGCGTTGTTTCTTTTTTATCATGTGATTTCTATTTTGTTTCTGTTAGCAATAATTACAGCTCCATGAAGCAAAAGGAAGCTTGAGAAATCATTTTTGTTTATACTCAAAGGCTTGGCTACCTAGGGGTGTTATTGACTCCCTACCAAAAGTTGTGTTTATACTCAAAGGCTTATGCATGCTTTCTAAAAAATATGTTGCACAATCACTGTAATTATGGTGTTATGTGAGTTAGAAGATTTCAAAAGTGCATCAATTGAGAATTACACATATTTATACATCGGACAGGGAAGCATGTATTTGATATTTCCTGCTGAAATTCAGCGTTTTCTATCGGAGGTCTAAATTTTCATATGCGAGACTTTTAAGTTAGATGGTGTGTATATAATGATTTTTTATTGGATGTTGTGCTGTATATTTGGGTCTATGTAATATTTGTTAGGAAATTCCATAATGTATTAAGGTTCTGGTTGCAGCATCTTGGAATATTTGTTTAAAGGTAACAAAATGCTCCATCTGTTGTCTTTAATTAATGGTTAATAACAATGGAAATGCTTCGTGAGATGATTGGTCTTAAGCATAAAAGTCATGTAGGCTGCTATCTACCTTGTGTAATATAGTGCACAATAAAGAGTACTATGTTTCTGTACCACTTTCTTTATTTTGTGAATCGCGTGTCTTTCTATGTATACATTATCGAATTACATTTTGTATCGAAGAATATTTTGTGTGATATGGATTTCAATTATGTTTACACGTAAAACTTGATATGCATTATGTTTATATATGCACACGGTAAAAATATTTAAAAGCCCGTGGCAACGCACGGGCCTTCTACTAGTCATGCTTAGTCGCTGCTGCAACCTCACCACCTTACCCCTTCCTTACCCATTAAGCTTTGCTAGTCTTGATACCCATGGTAATGGGATTGCTGAGTCCTCGTGGCTCACAGATTACTACAACAAAAGTTGCAGGTACATGTTATGCGATGATCATGACGCGAGAGCGATGTTTGCTTGCTTGAGTTCATCTTCTGCTTCTTCTTCGATCAGGGGATAGGTTCCAGGTCGGCAGCCTGGGCTAGCAGGGTGGATATTGTTTGAGTTTCTGTTTATGTATCATCCGTAGTCGGATGTTGATCTCCTGTATGATGTATTGTTGTATTCGTGTGGCATTGTATGCCTTATGTATGTATCCCCATCTATTATGTAATGTTGATGTAATGATATCCACCTTGCAAAAGCGTCTCAATATGCGGGTCTATCCTTGGCGGGACCTTCGAATTCCTTTTGGATAGGGTCGCATATTGGGCGTGACAAGTTGGTATCAGAGCCTCGACCGACCTTAGGAGCCCCCCTTGATTGATCGTGTAGTTTGGCCATTGTCGAGTCTAGAAGAAAACTGTTTTCGGAGTCTAGTTATATCAGAGAGTAGGAATTCTTTTTACTCCTCAGCCCCTTCGTCGCTCTGGTGAGAAATCTTGACGTAGGTGTTTTGAATTACTCCTCTTGCCATTCAAATTTTTCTTTAGGATCACGTGGTTAGTTTCGTGAGTTGTCCATCCTCTTTTTACCCGGTGCATTTCTCGTCAAGTTGACTCGAGCATCTTCATCTTTGAGTTCAATCCTCAGTTGTTTTTTTCCCACCCGCCCTCCCTTCTTCTTCTCGAATCCGGAGTCCGTAATCGAGTATCCTTCCTACTCGTGTGAATCCTTTGCAGTCTTTCAACCGGTGTTTTCTCTTCAAGTTATTCGTCGGTTTCCCCTTCCAAGTTGTCTTTGTTTTTTCCGCCCTCCCACCCTTTTTCTTCCCGGAGTCTGACTCTCTCTCGACCATCTATTTCATTCGCTCGGAGCCTCTTCAGTCTTCCCTCAATTATCTCAACAGGTAAATTCTCTTTTGTTTGACATTCTTCATCTCTTTTCCGGTGGATTCAATTCAATTTTTTCGGGTTGATCATATTCTTTCCCTCGGCTCAAGTGTTTTCCCTGCTCGTTCGCCTCTCGCCATCCAATCATTCCGGAGTTCGGAAGACATCTCAGGAGATTCGTCTGTGTTTGAATTAATTCGAGGTTGTCACCTCATTCAAATATCTCAATTGTTCCGGTGCATCATCTATCTGTTCAACATCCCTTTCCAACGGTGTTATCTCTTTAGTGGGCCCTAACCCACAGGTCTTTTCCCAGGATCTTACCTGACTCTTCTAATTCCCCCGGAGTTATTCTCAAATTTTTTTCAAAGTGTGACGTAAGAATGGATTCCATCAGTCACATACCTTCTCCAAGATCGCTTTCAAATTCTTTTCATTGTTGGCTCAACCTTTTCGGTTTTCATTCTCCCAGAGTATCTCAGTAATTTTGGCGGTTTTTTCTCGTGGTCAGTTGAAGATCAAAGAAGAGTTTTTCTCTTAAATCTTGTCCATTCTCCCAGAGATTCGCGGTGCTAGCTCGATGTTATCCTATCAAATTGTTTCCAGTCGTGCAATTCTTTTTCATCCATCCGGAGTATTTAAGGAGTTTCTTCTCTCTCGATCATCCGGAGGCCATCTTTTCGGAAGGTTTCTTCGTTCTAAGTTTTCAGATTTGTTCTCCAATTATTCTATATCCGTGCCCTTTCGTTCGTCTCAATATTCGTCCGGTGCTTCGTTCAAGTATTCTTCAATCAGTTCGCGATCAATTTGTTCTCTTGCATCTAAATCCCCTCAAGCATATTGGTTCTTCTAATTCTTCCCGGTGATTCATACTCTGTCATCAGTCATTTTGAATTCTCCTGGTGGTTCGTTCAAGATTCTTTTTCCTTCATTATCATTTTAATTCATTCATTCTTTTTAATCCTACCGGTGGTTCATGAAGACCTTCTCAAGTTTGCGATATATCACTTCTCAATCCTTTTCAAGAAGAATAAGTAGTATGCAAAATCCATTGCTTCTCATCAATTTAATTTGATGAAGGATAAGCATACAATAAATCTTATTCTTATTTCATCCAAGTGATTAATCCTTTTCTTTGGAGTTTATTCTTGATGAATAAATTCTAGTTCCAAGTGTTTTCATCTTTTCTTTTCCGGAGTTCAAATTTCTTCGGCCATTTCGTCGGAACCTCCATCTAAATCATCGCAAGGCTCATCTTATTCTTTCATCATTTAGTTCTATCTCATCATCCTTTTGTCAAGTTCTTCATGATGGTTTCTTCATGATTTAATTCATTCTTCAAGAGTTCATCAAGTATCAATCCAACCTATCAAGCGCGCGTTCTATTCCTCCCATTTTTAGCCGGAGTGCTGCCTAAATCCTTTCAGTCTTATCCGTTTCTTTTCTCATTCTAACCACTCCGGTTAGAACAAGTGATTTCTTAGTCTATCTGATTCCGTGAGCTTTCGATTCTCGTCATTCTCGTCGTTCCTCTCCTTTTCTCGAGTGCTATCGATTCTTTGCTTCTTCTCTTGAGTTCTTGTTTCACCTCATCCCTTTTGCCCTTCCGTCTCGGTCCTAAGATCTCGGGACGAGATCTCTTGTTAGTGGAGGAGTGTTGTAACGCCCCAGATTCGATGCGCCAGGTGTCTGCCAGTTATTCGCCGTCGTTGCCATGTCATTTGCTTGCGTGTTGCATTTTGCCATGTCATCATCTGCATTTCATATCATGTCATCATGTGCATCGCATTGGCATACATGTTCGTTTCTTGCATCCGAGCATTTTCCCCGTTGTCCGTTTTGCAATCCGGCACATACCCTCCGGCGTCCCCCTTTCGTCTCTCATTGTGAGCGGGTGTTAAACATTCTCGGAATGGCCCGAGGTTTGCCAAGCGGCCTTGGTATAGCACCGGTAGACCGCTTGTCAAGTTTCGTGCCATTTGGAGGTCGTTTGATACTCCAACGGTTAACCGGGTAACCGTAAAGCCCTCTTTTGTTGCAGCCCAACACCCCTTCCAAAGTGGCCCAAACCCAGCAAACTCCCCTCCATGCCCTCGGTCGTTCGATCACGATCGCGTGGCCGAAAACCGCACCTCATTTGGACTCTCCTAGCTCCCTCTACCTATATATATGTGCATCTCCCCCGAAATCCGGGTCTAACCCTAGATCTTTCCCCCCCCCCCCGCGCCGCCGGACGTTTCTTCCGCGTCACCCGGACATGTCCGCCGCCGCCGGCCACCTCGCTTCGGCCAATCAGGCGCCGCCACATCACCGCCCCGTCCGCCTCAGCCAACCGGGAGACGCCACGCGTCCCCGCGCCGGCGCCCACTTCGCCGGACACCTGAGGCCCGCCGGGCCCATCGCGGACCCGCGGGGCCCGTCTGCGCCGCCGCCCGGCCCGCGCGCGCCCGCTCCCCGCTGCCGGCTGGCCCGCGCCAGCCCCGGCTCCCTCCGCCACCGGGCCGCTCGCCGAATCCCGCCGCCGACCTCCGCCCGCGCCGCCCGAGCGCCGCCCCGCGCCTCCTCCGCCTCCCCGCGTCGGGATCCGGCCGGATCCGGCGAGATCTGGCCCGGATCCGCCATCTCCGGCCATCTCCGGCCGCCATCCCCGTCGTCTCCGGCGAGAGCCCGGCCCTGCCTCGGAATCCGTGCCCGTGTTGACTTTTCCCCCGAAGGTGATATTTCGCCCAAGTCCCAGATTTCCGACATTATCGTGCCATGTTCATCATGCTGTATCTCTGCATCCGTAGCTCCGTTTCATGCGTGTAATATGTCAAATTGTTCGGCTCGACGAGTACTTCATTTCATTCGATTGCATCATTTTAATTTGAGATCATCTTCATGCCCAAATGCTGTTGGAAGAGTGCGTATTGATGTTAATCTGCTGAAACTGTTATAACTTGCCCATTTGTCATTTTTGCCATGTTTGATGTGTGCATCCTATGAGTATGAGCTCTACATGTGTTTTGATCTATACCATGCCATCTTTCCAGGGGTGTATACCATGTATTTTTGTGATTCTTGTAGTGAGTGCATCGAGCTTGCTAAGTAGGGTACTTGCTGTTGCTGTTTTGCTAGGCAGATTCTGTTATATTTTGTTGCTATGTAAACATGTTGCTACTAATTGTTCTATGCATAATCTGGAGATGTTCTATAAACATGTTTTGATATACATGTTATGCTCTATCCATTCATGCCCTTGTTTGTAATTTTAGCCTGTTGGAACATGCTGTTATCTTGCTCCAAAGTTGCTTGATAATGTTGCTATCAGCCTGTTAACATTAAGTTCACTAGTTCCCATGTGTTTTGCTAGTGTTCCATGCATCCTATGACCTTGCTCTTGCCATGCTTAGCTTCAAAAACATGTCTTCTTACTGTTGGTTGCCTTGCCATGCCATGCATTACTCTGTGGTGAGTGGTTCAAGCTCACCAACATGCCTACTTATTGTTGTTCCTGCCATGTTTGAATCTGTAATATAACTTGCCATGTTTACATGGGTGCCATCATATTTTCCGATCCTTTTTGGCTCATGGTCAGTAAGGGACTCTTGTTCTATGCATTTAGTAGTATCATGTCATGTCTTTGTTTGCCATGATAAGTTCCTGTAACATGTTGTTTTATAGCTCTAAACATTGCAACCTGATGTTATTTCTGCTAAAGCCTGAAACTGTTATTATTTGCAATCTTACCATGTCCTTTTGAGCATGTTCTAGTTGTTTCTGGAGATAGCTCAGTGTTCATGTCTTGTTATGCTTTACCAGTACTTCATGCCCATGCCTTTTGTTATTATGTTGAGGTGCTGTAGCATATTGTTTTGATGCTTGTAAGATGCCTAGTTGCTGTTATGGACAGATTGTTGCTATGACTTGTATAGAGTGTATGTGTTGCACCGTTGCTCCGTTTTGAGTGTGCTCTATATGAAACTTGCTTGATTTTGCATGTAACTTCATATTATCATGTTGCATCCTTGTTTTGGTGTGTTTGCTTGATGTTTGAGTGCTTTTTTGCATCAATGCCATGTTTAACTTGTTTTGCTCATATCTTCTAGGTCGTAGCTCCGATTCTAATGAACTTTATATGTAACTTGACTAGAATTTCGTGTAGATCATCTTGGTGCTCTTTAACTTGCTGTTTAACAACTTCAACATAAGGTTTATTCAGTTCTGGACCAATTTCGAAATTTGCATATGAGGACTTACCGGAATTGTTATATGTTGTTTCCGGCCTCATTTAAACTTGCCTTGATGTGTTGTTCTTGTTTGCATCATCTCTTGCCATGAGTAGCTTCATGTAGCTTTGTCATGCATCATGCTTGTTGTGCATCATGTCTTGCCTATGTGTGGTGTGTTTACCATGTTGTGTGCTTCTTCTCGATAGTTCCCGTTTCGTTGCGATCGTGAGGATGCGTTCGTCTATGTGTGGTTCATCTTCGTGGCTTCATCCTCTTCATGGACTTGTTCTTCTTCCTTGCAGGATTTCAGGCAAGATGACCGCTACCCTGGATCTCACTACTATCATTGTTATGCTAGTTGCTTCGTTCTATCGCTATGCTGCGTTACCTATCATTTGCTCCTCAAGCCTCCCAAATTGCCATGAACCTCTAACCTTTGACACCCTTCCTAGCAAACCGTTGTTTGGCTATGTTACCGCTTTGCTCAACCCCTCTTATAGCGTTTCTAGTTGCAGGTGAAGTTGAAGATTTCTCCATGGTGGACAGGGTTTATGTTGGGATATCACAATATCCCTTATATTATTAATGCATCTATATACTTGGTAAAGGGTGGAAGGCTCGGCCTTATGCCTGGTGTTTTGTTCCACTCTTGCCGCCCTAGTTTCTGTCATACCGGTGTTATGTTACCGGATTTTGCGTTCCTAACGCGGTCGGGTGATTTATGGGACCCCCTGACAGTTCGCTGTGAATAAAACTTGTCCAGCAAGGCCCAACCTTGGTTTTACCATTTGCCTCACCACCACCTACCTTTCCCTTGGGAGTAATTAACCCAAGGGTCATCTTTATTTTAGCCCCCCCCGGGCCAGTGCTTGTCTAAGTGTTGGTCCGAACTGAGCAGCCTGCGGGGCCACCTCGGGGAAACTCGAAGTCTGGTTTTACTCGTAGCTTGACTTATCTGGTGTTGCCCTGAGAACGAGATATGTGCAGCTCCTATCGGGATTGTCGGCGCATCGGGCGGCTTTGCTGGTCTTGTTTTACCATTGTCGAAATGTCTTGTAAACCGGGATTCCGAGTCTGATCGGGTCTTCCTGGGAGAAGGTCTATTCCTTTGTTGATCGCGAGAGCTTGTCATGGGCTAAGTTGGGACACCCCTGCAGGGTATAAACTTTCGAGAGTCGTGCCCGCGGTTATGTGGCAGATGGGAATTTGTTAATGTCCGGTTGTAGATAACTTGACACCAGATCCGAATTAAAACGCATCAACCGCGTGTGTAGCCGTGATGGTCTCATTTCGGCGGAGTTCGGGAAGTGAACACGGTTTCTGTGTTATGTTTGACGTAAGTAGGTGTTCAGGATCACCTCTTGATCATTGCTAGCTTCACGACCGCTCCTTTGTTTCTCTTTTCGCTCTCATCTGCGTATGTTAGCCACCATATCATGCTTAGTCGCTGCTGCAACCTCACCACCTTACCCCTTCCTTACCCATTAAGCTTTGCTCGTCTTGATACCCATGGTAATGGGATTGCTGAGTCCTCGTGGCTCACAGATTACTACAACAACAGTTGCAGGTACAGGTTATGCGATGATCATGACGCGAGAGCGATGTTTGCTTGCTTGAGTTCATCTTCTGCTTCTTCTTCGATCAGGGGATAGGTTCCAGCTCGGCAGCCTGGGCTAGCAGGGTGGATATTGTTTGAGTTTCTGTTTATGTATCATCCGTAGTCGGATGTTGATCTCTTGTATGATGTATTGTTGTATTCGTGTGGCATTGTATGCCTTATGTATGTATCCCCATCTATTATGTAATGTTGATGTAATGATATCCACCTTGCAAAAGCGTCTCAATATGCGGGTCTATCCTTGGTGGGACCTTCGAGTTCCTTTTGGATAGGGTCGCATATTGGGCGTGACACCGGATACTGAGGACTTCGGGTGGCCAAAGGATTACCTTCTGGCCTTGCCGGATTAGGAGAAGCCCTCCGCGACGACACCTCGGGGTCGCCCGCCTCATAAGGCGGGATAGCATGGGGAGGCGTTTCGCTGTCCATCATCTCCGGAAGAAGATCCCCCGGAGACGAACTCTGCCGAGAAGGGCTATGATCTGGACTACAAGATAAATGCCTCGTTTATTTTCTCAGGAGTAATGCAGGATATTTTCATTATCAAGTACCTTTCTACTTACAGCTCGGTAGAGGGCTGACCCCCTTGCGGGCATTGTGCGGCCGGGGTATCCCCCGGGGTAGGACCCTCTGGCGAAGATTTCTTCCCCCGTTTGGAGATCATTGTCTCCGGGTCTTCAGAGGCGGTTGAAAGTGCTAGTATCGACTAGAGGGGGGGTGAATAGGCGATTTTCATGAAAGTCTTCAAAACTTAGAAGTTTCGAAGACAAACAACAGAAATGACCTAGTTGATATGCAGCGGAAGATAAACTACCATAAGCAAGCCATAGTCAAGTATGCAATGATGTGAAAGTACAGGACTAAGAGCAGCCAAGTAGTAAGGATCAGGATGGAAGATAGTATGAAACCAATCAACAGTAGTAGTCAAGCAATGAAGTAAAATAGATACACAAGTAGGCAGTGACTTCATGAAGACAAACTTAAGTAAGGATGGAAAGGGATAGAACCAGTCGCTTGTTGAAGACACAGGATTTGTTGGACCAGTTCCAGTTGCTGTGACAACTGTACGTCTGGTTAGGGAGGCTGAGATTTAACTCAGAAGACCGTGTCTTCACCTTATTCCCCTTGAGCTAAGGACACCCAGTCCTCGCCCAATCACTTTGGTAAGTCTTCAAGGTAGACTTCCAAACCTTCACAAACCTCGTTCACCAGCAATCCAGAATGACTCTTGGATGCTCAGAACGCAACGCCTAACCGGCTGGAGGATTCACAGTCCTCAAGTGTAATAAGTCTTCAGGTCACACAGACAGAAAGACTTCAGTGATGCCTAACACTCTTTGGCTCTAGGTCTTTGGGCTTTGTCCTCGCAAGGATCTCTCTCTCTCTCAAATGCTTCGAGGTGGGTTGCTCTCAAACGACAAAAGTCGTGCACAAACTCTGAGCAGCCACCAATTTATGGTGTAGGGGGTGGGCTATTTATAGCCACTTGGCAACCCGACCTGATTTGTCCAAAATGACCCTGGGTCACTAAGGAACTGACACGTGTTCCAATGGTCAGATTTCAAACACACGTGGCAACTTTACTTGGGCTACAAGCAAAGCTGACTCATCAAGCTCTGGATAAGATTTGCTCTCATTGTCTTCGCTCGAAGACATAGGATTTGGGTTGAGCATCACTTCAATCACTCTAACTTAGTTCACTTGGACCCCACTTAACAGTACGGTGGTTCCTATGACTCAACAAAGAAGAAAAGGAAACAACAAAGTCTTCGCGCTCCATAGTCTTCACGTAATGTCTTCTCATGTCATAGTCTTCAATATGAATATCTTCTCATGCCACCATTGTCTTCAATGTCTTCATACATTTTTAGGGGTCATCTCCGGTAGGTAAACCGAATCAATGAGGGACAGTACCCGCGTTATCCTGCAATTCTCACAAACGCATTAGTCCCTCAACCAACTTTGTCGTCAATACTCCAAAACCAACTAGGGGTGGCACTAGATGCACTTACAATCTCCCCCTTTTGGTGATTGATGACAAACTGGTTGAAGTTTTCAATGGGGATAAAGTATGTGAAATTGTAAGGACAGGGAATTGTCTTCATAAGTAGCAAGGGCTCCCCCTGAAGATGTGCATATAAGTAATTTGCTTTTGGAATGCAAATGCACATGGCAGGTTGTACTTGTGGAGATCCTACTTCAACTTATGAAGATAATTCATCATGCATGAAACGATATAGCAAGTAGAATGACATGCATAATGAAAAATGGACGTCTGCAGAATTATCTAAGTGCGGAAGTTATCATCGCACATGCGGAATTTATCATCGCATCACATTAAAGCAAATAAGTAGTAGACGACCATCAAGTTTAAGTGTTACAACTCAAAGAACCAAATGCTTCAAATGCAAGAGTTGTAAGCATGAGGAAAAATATAATGCAACCGTCCATATGAACCCGCTTGAAGACTATGAACTCATACGCTTCTCCCCCTTTTGTCAGTTAGGACCAAAAAGGTTTGAAGACATAGAGCATCTACTCGTCCGCATGAGTAGGTGAAGCAGCAGGGTTGTCGTCGTTGGTTGGCGGTGCAGACGAACTTGGTGCAGTGTCGATGTGCGCAGTAGTAGGAGTTGGTGAAGTAGCATCATCTTCATCATCGATCACTCTGGCATTTACCGTTGCCGCGAAGGAAGAATATTCAGAGTCTTCAAGAGATGGAGTGTGACGTAGGACAGCAGTCCGTGGAGGAGTGAATTCAAACTGGAATCTTTCATTGAAGCCATCGTCTTGAAGATCTACTTCAGCACCAACACTACTAGAAAAACCCCTACTAATGGCGCACCTAATTTGGCCATCAATGGCGCATCACTGGTGCGCCATTACTAGCACGCCATTAGTAATTTTTACTAATGGCGCACCACTGGTGCGCCATTAGTATCTGGTATACTAATGGTGCACCACTGGTGCGCCATTAGTATAGGCCACGGTGCGCCATTAGTATGCCTCCCAGGGGCCATGTATACCCAGGTGCTTTGGCATACTAATGGCGCACTACAACGGGATGCGCCATTAGTAACCGCGGCATACTAATGGCGCACTGTCCAGTGATGCGCCATTAGTATGAATATTAGGTTTTTTTATTTTTTATTTTCTGTTTTTTGCACAGGTTACAAAATGTATAATTTGACAAAATATAGACAGCACACATCAATAACAGATTCATCGAATACAATAGAAGATTAGTCTTTGAATACAATTCATCATATTAGTCTCCGAATACAATTCATCATATTAGTCTCCGAATTGAAAAGACCGAACAAAGATAGAACATTATATTACAAGTCTCGAGACCACGAGTAGCGAGTTTGTCTTCACATTACAAGTCGATATCGATCATCTAAACTACCATCACATAGAAGAGAGCTGCGGTCATCACGATGAGAATCATCATGATGAAACTCGTCTTCATCCGGTTCCTCCAACGCTCCCTCCCCTCTCCCGCTAGATAGCGGGCGTATCTAGATTCGGCCTCGGCCCTAGTGGTGTACCCTTTGTAACTGTTACCGCTGAATCGGTGAACCTATCTCCGACACTCCTCCCAGTCATCGTAGACTCCGGGAACCTTACCCTTGTACACGACATACGTCGGCATCGCTATGCACTAGCCAAACGAAACGTTAGTACCAATTCACAGACAATACATAAGCAATATATAAGTATGCAATAGAACGATCGGAAGAGAAAAGCAAGACATTAATAGCATCGATTACATCTAAGTTGAACGACTCTCAAAACCAAAGAGACATACTACAAGTTCATTAAAGTTTAATTACAACATGAGCCAATCGATGTTTCAGAACTAGACACAGCATCACTGCTTTCGACTCGACTCAAGGGACCGGAGCGTGGATGAAGCCGCCGTCTATCGTGGGAGTCATGAAATAACGGTCGTTGTCAGCCTGCATTTGTAGCATTGTGTCGATGTCACTGTTGGACGGTTGATTGTTGAGGTAGAACTGCCCCGAGGTACGAAGGACATCTTGATGGATGATTTCCGCAAACTCCAACTGGATGCGAAAGAATTCTTGTCGGAGGTCCGCGTCCTGGATTGCCGACACGCTCTTTGCCCAATCTTTGAGTTTACTCGGTAGCAGAAGTTGATGATGGTCCCGTACGATCGCCCGCATGTGATGGATGGCATAGTAGGCACCCTTCTGACCGCCAGGCGGCTGCTTGACGCAGCAGAACATCGTATTGTGGGAGAACACATGCTTGCTGTACTTATGAATAGGCTTGGTGAAGGTGCCTCCAGATTTGGCGTAGCCGGGGAGAACATCATCAAGAACCTTCTTGACATTTGTGTAGTCTACGTTCGACTGACGGTCCGGGTCGAAATACATGGCCATGGAATATTTGGGGCTTAGGAGGATGAGCGTGCAACGTGTGTCACTGCAGAAAAAACGGAATGTTAAAAGAAAAACGATCGAAATGTAAGAATTCATATGTTACGGGCCGGTTGAGGGGAGGACTTACTCGGGAAAGTAAGGCACGAGGAAGTTATCCTTATCTTGGTTTGCAATAATAACGCCTTCGAGGTAAGAACTCGCGACTTGCCGGTCCCCAGCGCTGCCCAAGATCTTGGCACGCATGTAGAAGGGGTCGACTATCACGATGTCTGGGGTCTTGTCGCGAATGATCCGCATCTCCATACTCAGCGAAAATAGATGAACGAAGGTGTAGTGTAGTGGATGAAGGTTCAACATAGCGTGGATGTCATCAAAACGCAGGACGATCGTACGCCCGATGGAGTTATCCACAAAGCCCTTGCCCTCTGGCACCTTGGCCGCGAAAACCGGGTATGCCACATCCTTCTCTCTGAGACGCCGCTTCTCCAAAGAAAGAACACTGTCATGCAGACTCCGCATAGCACCAGTTGCAGCATTGAGCATATTTGTCGGTAGCATCGCCCTACCCGCCACATGCACCCTCCTCGAGATATCCTGCGGTGAAGGTGGCCCGTCCTGAGCACGGATCGTACTCGGTGCCGGCTGGCTCGCACCCTTCTTAGTCTTTCTTTTGCGTGCCTTCTTCTTCTCCTGTAATGGGACCGAGTTCTGCTCACAGACCGCCTTCTTGAGTGTGTTGGGGCTGATAATATTTCGCACCTCGCCTATCTGAGGCTCGGTGAAGTCGGCAGCTGGAGGCGTCTCCTGAGAGCTGAACGCCAGACGGCGCCTGTTGCAACTTGGCTTCTCCGCGGTACCAGCTAGATCACACACGTCTTTTGTTGGGTTTGGTTCTTGAGAAGGAGGCCCCATGAAGTCGCCATCGTACCCATGATCGGAAAAGTACTGATCGACGTTGCCAAATGTATCATCGTCGTCGTCGTCATCGTTCTGATCCTGTGCCATATGCATGTTTGGATCCAGTGGCATAGGGATGTCCGGCACCGTTGCGGCGGTCTTGCCATGGGGCCGACTTGGCGCCGGCACGACTGGCGGTGTTGTCTTTGGGGTGGTGTCCCCCGCCCCCAAACGAATCTCGCTCTTTGGCCAAAGCAGGGGCCAGCTCAGGCGGGCGCTGAGGGTCATCACGTCATCATCGTCGGCCCCGACGGGTCGAATCGGAGGTAACAAGTCGTCGCAGCCTGGCAGCACCCGAACAAGTTGAACCTTAAACAAGTTGGGTGGCATCTGGGTACCGTGGAACAAGGGGTTGCCCGGTTGAACGATTTTGCCCTTGGCGACATCGACCAACTCGTTGTTCATGAAGTGGAGGAGAGTGCACGGAACGTCGGAGGCGCCCTGCGAAAACATGTAGGGCGTCAGGGATGCCCAATCAAAGGCAAGGAGATGAAGTCCTCGGCCGAGAGAGGCTTAATTAGTTACCGTGATGATGGCGTCGAGCTCGGCTAATGTAGACGCACCGCCAACGGCGGGCCTGCAGTTGACGGAGCGGTCGCTTGCTGCAGAGGTGCCGGCCGGCGTACACCTGGGTGCATTAAGCTCCCGTGCCAGCATCGGAGACACCAATGCCGCCTCCGCCGGAAGCACGAATGGCCGCGCCATCGCATTATGCGAGTTGCTGGCCATGAAGCTAGGAATCGGGGGTGGCCCCTGTTGGCCGCCTGCAATCCACGCACTCAACCCCGAGATCAAGGTAGGCACAATGGCGGTGATCGTCGCTCCGAGTCGTTGTTACACTTGCTCTTGGACAATCTCCGGAATCCACGCCACCTGTGCCTTGAGTTCTTGAATCTCTCGCGCCTGGCTTTCCGAGCTGGTATTTTTCTCCTTCCGCACACCAGCGGTATAGTATGACCCCCATTTTGTTGACAAGCCTTTGCCGGCCACACGACCAGCTGACGTCGGCTTACTGAGCTTATCCTTCTTCTTCATTACATTCAACGCCCTATTTAGAGTGGTGTCCCAAGGGTTGCTCTTAGTCGACCCGGCGCTACTGCTTTCAGTCGCCTGCGGAAGGAATGTGAACCATTTAGAAATTTGGCTTCATTAATTAGAATGCAACCATATGGAGCTAATTACGCGGGGGTGTATTCCTTACCAGAACAAGCTCAAGCTGCCTGGTCTTCGGATTCGTGGTAAGCTCCTTTGTTTTCGGGTCCTTCTTGTATCGGGCCCTGACAAAGTTTCTGGTCTGCTTGTCACCGTATTTATCGAAGAGGGGCGGTAGGCCTTGCTCGGCACGGTCCGCCTCCTCCTTGTCCCATATAGGCTCCGCCACTCTGTAACCGCCGGGACCGAGTGTGTGTTCCCCTATGTTCAGCTCCCGCATTTGTTTCCCCCACTCACTTGATTGGGAGTTTGCGGTGCTCGAGCAATTGATCTTGAAGTCGTTGTAGTCATCTTCGGTGATCGAAGGATTTTTCTCCTTGATCTTCTGATAACTCTCACCTTTCTCGATCATTTTCTTCACATTGCTTTTCTAAGTAGACAGGGCCTTGCTCATCTTCGTGAGGGCAACATTGTTCACTTTATTCCCTTTGAGGCTTGTGTTTGCAAATTCAGCGGGGAACTTGTATCGTTCGTGCAGCTTCGTGAAGAGGAGGTGACGCAAATTCCCTCAGTCAGGATGCCTCAGGTTCTCGGTGTTGATCGAGACGGTGCTCCGGACAATGCACCCGAGCTGAAGCGAGTACCCCTTGACTATTCGTTCGGGCGCCGTTGGATTCCCGTTGGAGTCCACTTCAGTAACTTCCTCCTTGAGGGTGAGGAGCACGATCGGGCGCCGGTCCTTCCGTTGCCTCTTCGGTTGGCTGCCATCTGTGCGTGCGCCGCCATCATCAGTGGTGGCATCCTCGGCGACACCATCAGTGGTGGCATCAGTGTGGTCATCCTCGGCGGCACCATCAGTGGTCTCAGGATCGGTGGGGAAGGCGGCGGCCTCATACAAGTGAGGTTGTTCCTCCATCTCCTGGGACAACTCCCAGAATGCCTTGCCGCCCGAACCCCCGGCCTCATCGTTGTGGGCCATGTTTCTCTCTAAATAGAAACAAAGTTTGGTCAAAAAGTTGGTTATTGTCAAGGAACAAGATCATGGTCTCATCATTTAGGGTTTGTCGACACCGAGGCATCCTAAAATCAAAGCTTTTATCATTGAGGGTTTTTCGACGCCGAGGCACCCTAAAAGCCTAAGCTTTCATCATTTCGGTTTTTATCGACACCGAGGCACCCTAAAAGCCATGCATTAGTCACAAGTACGCCGGGGCACTTGATCCTACTTAATTAACTACTACGATACCCCGGCCCATGCATTAGTCACAAGTACCCCATATGTCCTATTTTTAGCAAAGTCATGCTAAAATTCACGGAAAATTTCAGCATGACCTTTGCTGAAAATAGGACATATGGAGTACCCGAATTTGCCGGAACGGAAGTTAATCGACATTAAGCAAACTCAAGGGCCTCTCGGGGTACCTGCAAAATCATTATCCCAGGTGGACATGGATGCAATGTCACATGTCACATGGATCCCACACCCACAGGAGCTGGTGAAGCTTCATGTGTATTTCACGAAAACCAGCCTGACTAAAGAGCTTTATGTAGAAAACAAATCACTCCACCAGCTCACACAGGATCATCCCTCTAAGCAATTACTCAAAATGGGCACTAGCAGCAAAATGAACATCTTACAATCTGAACTTTTTTTTGTCATCTATGTGCTCATTTAACTTTGATCCAAATAGTATCAAAGTTCTTAGAAACAAGCAGCTCTGCTAACAAAGAACAGTAAAAATGGGGCTTGCCTTAAGATGGGAAGTAAAGTTGCAAAAACTATCACAAAGAACAGTAAAAATGGAACATAGCTCAGCATTTGTATTGATAGGAACAAACATAAAATTAAACCATGGGCATCTACTAGGTAGACCAACATAAAATTTTGACTGGAGTTACATAAGGGGAAATTGATGTGATGAATGGCAGTTTGGGAGCTGAGCTGATCATGTCCATGTATTCTAATTCTACAGTAAGATGGCATTGCTGTTGGTACCAATTTATTTGTTCACAAAGATATATTTTTGGTAATGCATAGACAACATCACCTTTTATTTATCATGGTTGGTTCTGTTCCATAATTATATCAGCCCAGAGTGTCTTATTAGATATCAGACTGAATTGTAATGCACCCATTCTAAAACTTTAAGTGAAAATAACCCTTGGTGTTTGATATGCATAACAATGAAAGATGTTGGTTCACATCTTTTACTGATAGTTTGGTGGTTTTATTTTTCTAGCCCACCGTCAATCACTTGGTAGCCATGACAGAGAAACCGCGGGGCAAATAGTGTGAGTAGCTAATAAGGGCTCAAAAAAAGACTTTAAATATGTCAGATGATCCAATGGATTGGTATCTATCATCTGCTACCAACATGTATTTTTTTTGAGAGAGATGGACTACCAACGTGTATTATGCTATTTAATTAAAGCTCATGCCATGCTTATCTTACATCAGATTTATTTATTCTAAGCTATAATTATTTGCCAGTTGCTTGGCAGTACGTACTAGACATTGTGGCATCATGCATGCTGCGTGAGGTGAGGTGAGAGCTCAACTACCATGGGCATCAAACATAAAATTTTGACTGGAGTAACAGAGGCATAAAAGTAGAAATTACAGGTATAGATTGCTCTGTTCAACAAACTTCCTAGTAGTCCAACAATGTTTCTGAATCTGAACTTTTTTAGTTAACAGAACCTGAACCTAAACATGTTCAGTTAACAGAACCTAAACTTTTCAATCTGGCCATGACAGGGGACGAACCAGCCGCATACCTTGCTGCAAGAGCTGGAATCGGGGCGGCGGGGCGACGGTGGTGGGGCGGCGGGGCGACGGACGGTGGTGTCGGGGCGGCGGGGCGACGGTGGTGTCGGGGCGGCGTCGAGGGTGGCGGGGTGACGGTGGTGTCGGGGCGGCGTCGAGGGCGGCGGGGCGACGGTGGTGTCGGGGCGGCGCTAGGGCGGCGGGGCGACGGTGGCGTCGAGGGCGGCGGGGCGACGGACGATATCGGGGCAGGGCGACGGTGGCGTCGAGGGCGGCGGGGCGACGGTGGTGTCGGGGCGGGGCGACGGTGGCGTCGGGAGAGGAGATCGGGGAAGGGGATCGCGGGCGAGGGCGAGGGAGAGAGAGGGGATCGGTACGAAGTAGGGGCGGCACAATACTAATGGCGCACCACACGTCGGTGCGCCATAAGTACATACATGCTAATGGCGCACCTCACCCTGGTGCGCCATCAGTATTTTTTTTATTTCTGCTCGAGCCAACAGTTATCTACCACCTGACCTGATACACGTCAAGTCTTCTCTACTAGCTCGACCGGTCAGCAGCTAGTTCTCACACCAGGAGGTCCTGGGTTCGATTCCCAGGCTCCACAATTTTTTTTATGCATTTAAAATGTTGTTTGATACTTATTTGTGTTTAAATATAATTTTTTATGCATTTAAAATGCTGTATTTTTTTATAAGACAGTAATATTTTTTAAAAAAATATCATCAAACAGTGTAGGGGAGGGGTGCGGGGGGTCGGCGGCGGCGGTTGAGTAGGGGAGGGGTGCCGGGGGTCGGCGGCGGCGGTTGAGTAGGGGAGGGGTGCGGGGGGTCGGCGGCGGCGGTTGAGTAGGGGAATCGAGAGGGTGCGGGCGGTCGGCGGCGGCGGCCGGTGGACCGGATCTGGCGAGGTGGGATAGCGATCGAGATGGAGGGGGATCGAGATCGAGTGTCCATGAAATTAAAAAATATTCATGATAGTTCAAGAAGTGCCCATGAAATACAATCGAGAAATGAAGTCTACGATTTAAATACAATCAATCTTAGCTAGCTATCTGTTCACAATCTTCTTGCCCTTCTTTTTCGCAAATGGAGTTCTTCTATGGAACGGACGTCCTTTAGGTAGGGTGGTCCTGCTTCTTCTTGTGGTGTATGCTGCTACTTCATCATCGTCGTCATGTTCGATCCTCGGGTCGCCGTACTTGTCGAAGTCTTGCTCATTGGCTACTCCATCCATTCCGATGATCTTCCTTTTGCCTCTCCTCACGACAACACGACTGGGCTTTGGCGGGTCGGTAATGAAGAAGCATTGGTCCACTTGGGAAGCCAGTACCCATGGCTCATTTCTCGCAGTGACGTTTGCGCCCGCGGTCTTGGATTTGGCTTCGGGTATAACCATGGTGGTGAAATACCGGTCTTCTTTTATGACGTTCTTGGCCCATCTGAAACGGAACATCGGGACCTTCTCTCCAGCGTAGCTCAGCTCCGAGATCTCCTCGATCCTTCCGTAGTATCTGTCCTTGTCGTTACCGGTGTAGGATTCCATCATTACCTCGGAGTTCTGATAACCATCGCTCTTCATGTCCTTGGCCTCGGTGTAGAATGTGTAGCCGTTGATATCGTACGCCTCATAGGTCATCAGGTTGTGCTCGGCGCCCTGTGACAAGGCGAATATGAGTTGTTCTTCCGCGGAAGAATCCTCATGTAAAGGGTACGACAGAAGCTTCTGCTTGAACCAACGCGTGAAACATGAGTTGTGCTCTTTGAATATATCTCCGTCCGTCCTCTGTTGGCCTCGGTCATTGTACGTCTTCTTAATAAAGGTTTTGTGCTCTACCACCTAAGGATCGACCACGTCTATGTGTTGTAGCACGACTAGGTTTGCTCTTTCAAAGTCGGCGAGTCGACCCTGGAAGTCGACATGCATTTCGCGGCGACCCTCACGGTGACCCCATCCAGCGAGCCTGCCGAGGTGCCTGTTGACGGGCAGACCAACGGGGTTCTCGATGCCTAGATAATTCGTGCAGTAGGAGATGCACTCTTCGGTCAAAAAGCCCCTGGCTATGCTTCCTTCTGGACGTGACATGTTGCGAACGTATCCTTTGATGACACCATTCATCCTTTCGAACGGCATCATGCTGTGCAGGAACGTCGGCCCGAGTTGGATGATATCCTCCACTATATGGACCAGCAGATGCACCATAACGTCGAAGAATGCGGGCGGGAAGTACATCTCAAGCTCGCATAGTATCACCACGATCTCTTCCTGTAGCCTTCTGAGTTGCCTCACGCCAATCGACTTTCGAGAGATGACGTCGAAGAAGTTGCATAGGCCAAATAGCATTTCACGGACGTGCGCGTCCATGATCCCACGGATTGCAACTGGAAGTATCTGCGTCATCAGCACGTGACAGTCGTGAGACTTCATCCCGCTGAACTTCTGCTTCGCTGGGTCTAGGTATCTGCTTATCTTCCCCGCGTAACCGTAAGGAAGTTTTACTCCTAGGAGGTAGGTGAAAAACTGCTCGATCTCCTCCTGACTTAGAGTGAAGCACGCAGGAGGGTAGTCATTTCCGGTCTTCTTGGCCTTTTTGCCTTTGCAACGACTTTCTGTGTCCTGCTTCGCCTCATCATCATCATCATCATCATCATCATCATCATATATAGCGTGAAGCTCCTGCCTGATGCCCATTGATTTCAAGTCTGCCCTTGCTTTTGGCCCATCTTTGGTCCTCTCTATCATGTTGAGCAGGGTACCAAGCAGACTCTCGCACACGTTCTTCGTGATATGCATGACATCAAGGCTGTGAGGCACACGGTGGATCTTCCAGTACGGCAAGTCCCAGAAAACAGACCTCGTTTTCCATACCTTCAGCAGCGGCTCTGGCGCCTTTCGCTTCTTTCCCGGCTCTGGCGCCTTTTGCTTCTTTCCCGGCAGTGGGCAGTCTTTCCAATTTTTCAACAGCTTGTCTATTTCCTTGCCGCTCCTCGTACACGGGCATTTTCGGGGTTCGGTTTCACCATCGAACAGATCCTTGCGTTTCCTCCACGGGTCATCGTCGCGAAGCCACCTTCGATGTCCCATGAACACGGTTTTCGAAGACCCGGGATCTCTATCTAGCTGGCGATACGTTGTGTCATCCATGCACCTTACGCATCCAGAAAATCCGTGGACTACCTGCCCCACAAGATATCCGTAACCGAGATAGTCGTGCACCGTCGTGAGCAGTGCGGCTCTCATAGGGAAATATTCTTTCTCTGCAGCGTCCCACGTATTGGCTGGCGTTTTCCATAGCGTGTCAAGCTCCTCTTTCAGCAGCCCCAGATACAGATTGATGTCGTTCCCTGGTTGTTTCGGCCCTTCAATTAGCATACTCATGTGAATGTACTTCCTCTTCATGCACAACCAGGGGGGAAGGTTGTACATCCACACAAACACAGGCCAGGAGCTATGTGTGCTTCTCTGGCTGCCAAACGGATTGACTCCATCGGTGCTCGCGCCCAGCATGATGTTCCTTGGATCGTTCCCAAATTCTTGGTATTCGAAGTTCAACGTTTGCCACTGGCTCGCATCCTTAGGGTGACTCAGCATCTTGTCTTTTTTATCTATCTCCGGATCATTTGCGTCATCTTCTTGCTTCTTCTCCTCCCTATCCGCGTGCCAACGCAGGAGCTTTGCTACCTTAGGGTCCGCGAAATACCGCTGCAGACGAGGAGTGATCGGAAAGTACCACACCACTTTTCGAGGAGCTTTCTTCCTCTTCTTGTATCGAGTGACACCGCACACCGGACATATGGTAGACTCCGCGTGCTCGTCCAGATAAATGATGCAATTGTTCATGCACACATGGTATTTCACGTGCGGTAAATCCAGAGCAAAACGATATTTTAGAACCAAGAAAAAAATTTGGCATGACTTTCCCTAAAAACAGGACCAAAAAGAATGCTTAATGCCAAAATTCTCGCCGAAACGGAAATGAATCAACATTCCGGCAAAATATTGGCAACTATCGCATTTCAAATACTGGTACACCTCCAAACACAAACACATATGCAACACCACAAACATATGCAACACCACGAACATACATAGATCTAGCTAGGCCATAAAAAGTGCATGTGCACATTGTTGTAGGGAGAACAACATAAATATAGCTTCCCCCCTTACTTACCTAGCAAAACAAGGTAACTTAACCACTTAATTTGAATGAATCTATGGTGGAAATGAGGTGAAAAAGAGGAGGCACCCGAGACAAGGAGGAGGCGGTGGAGAGAATGAAGTGGGGAGAAAGTGAGTGTGGGAGGAGAGGCTGTCCAAAATATCTTGTTACTGCCCACTTAGTAATGGCGCACCAACCACAAATGCACCATTAGTAATCCAGGTTACTAATGGCGCACCCCCTGGTGGTGCGCCATTAGTAGTTTTGCAAAAAAAAACATACTAATGGCGCACTCCCCCACGGTGCGCCATTACTAGTTTAAACTAGTAATGGCGCACCGCGTGTGAGTGCGCCATTAGTAGTTTTGCAAAAAAAGGAATAAAAAAATAAAAAAAAATAACATTAGTGGCGCACTTTCTGGCAGGTGCGCCATTACTAGTTACAACTAGTAATGGCGCACTTTCTATGGATGCACCATTAGTATGTTTGGACAGGCGCACTAGTTCAAAAAAATTTGATACTAATGGCGCACCATGGGCAAGGTGCGCCATTAGTAGTTTCAACTCTAATGGCGCATCAGAAGGTGGTGCGCCATTAGTATATACTAATGGCGCACCACTTGTCTGGTGCGCCAATAGTGTCAATCCCATGTATAGCCCTTTTTCTAGTAGTGTAAGCAGGGTCAAACTCTTCCATGATCGCCGGCAAGTCTCATGAGCAACAAAGGCATTCTTGGTGGCAAGGTTACGAATGCGATTGACATCCACCAAGAGGCTTTGCATCTGTCTCTTGAGCCAAAAGTGATGCTTGTCCCGTTTCTGATGAAGGGACACAAGAAGTTCTCGGTCATTGAGAACGCGAGAACGCTTCCCAGGCCTTTGGGCAATGGTGCTTTCAGTGGCTTCAGTAGGTGCTCGATGAGGCAGACGAGTATTTCCAGCCAATGGATAGATTCGTGTTGCTGCTTGAACACCTTCAATGGGTTGAGTGAAGCTTTGGTGCTCGGCATTCTGAAGACAAAGAGGCTTCTTGGCAGGGTCAGAGTATATAGCTTCAACTGACATATCAACCTCTGGCAAAAATATCAGATGATTGCAAGTAGAGGGTTGATAATTGACAGATGAGTGTCTCTTGATGAGGCGCATGACCCAAGGAGCATAAAACTTGAGACCAAATAGGTCAGACCCAGAAGCAGCAAGTTGCCTGATGAAGAATTCTTGAGCATTGAAGCTGATGCCATTGAGAATGTAGAAGACCAAAGTCTTCATAGCTCCTTCAAGCTTGGCCACTGATGAAGGTCCTTTGATAGGCCATAGAGTTCGCCTGATGATATGATATATGGTGCGAGGCAGATACTCAAGGTCTTCAACAAAGAACTCTGTTGGATATTCAGCGTCAGATGGCAATGGCTTCATCATGCTCAACATCTGGCTCATATTGGGTTCTGGCTTATGGAAGATGCTCTCCAAAGCATTGCGGTGTAGCTGACAATCAGGTTCATATAGCTCTCCTGGAGTGGCTAGCCCTGTAAGCTCGATGATGTCAAGAGCTTTGGCTTCATGATGAACATTTCCAGTCATCCACTCGAGAACCCATGTCTTGATATCTCTGTAGTAGCCGCGAATGTGTAGAGTAGCATAGAATTGAAGCAATAGCTCTTCATTCCGGTGTTCTTTATCTGTCACAAAGTTGAGCAGACCAGCATCACGAAAGCAATCAAGTGCTTCTTCTAAGCACGACAGTCCAGCAATGACTTCAGTGTCAAGGCACATATGAGGGAAAATGCGCCCTTGATCATATAGAACGCAGGAGTAATAGCTTCTCTGCTGATAGCTCCAGAACCGATATGATGATATCCTGGGCTTGGAGTAGGGGTTCTTGGCACTGTCAAAGAAGGTATTGTGGCTTTTCAAGCCATTTGCTTTGAAGGACCCTGGTGAGTTTGCAGTACCTGGAAACCTTGGCAGTCTTGGCTTGGGCTTCTGGACCTGAGGCCTATGCTCAACATGATAATCAAATTGAGGTCCAGAGGCAGTAGGTGGAGGTACCAGAATGGGCCATCAGACAGTGGTTAGCTGACCATGACTGTATGCTTGCTCAATTGTATGGGGCCTTGGTGGCGGAACAGGAGTAGGGGCAACAGCTGAGGCTTCAGGCTGCACAACAGGTGCTTCAGAAGCAGTTGTCTCATTAGCTTCTTGTGAAGTGGCCTCATTGGCTTCAGGTGCAGTGGCCACATTGGCTTCAGGCTCAGTGACCATATTGACTTCAGGCACAATTGTTGGTGCAGGCTCCACATTAGCGTCAGCCATGACTACGTCATTGGCTTCATTGGCGTTGGTGGTGGTAGCTTCAACATTTTCAACCTCCTCTTGATGAGCAGGACGGTCGGGCACTGGCACGTTCACATCAGGAACAGCTTCTTCAATCACTGGGGGAGTAGGGACACGTTCGCCTTCTTGATTTTCCTCGGCTGATGTAGCCGGAATGTCTTCAGCAGCTTGTGCTTCAGACTCGGAGACATTCACAGTTGGAGTGGGTTCAGAAAAGACTTGACGTGCAACAGGTGGACGTTGCACTTCTCCTTCTGGAACGCTCGACAGAGGGACTTGAGGCCTTTGTCCTTTGCGAAGCCTGCGAAATGCTGGCAACGCCTTAGGAGATGGAGTTGGCTGGGCCTCAAAGTCTTCATCTTCTTCTTGCACGGGAGGTGTAGCTTGTTGTTGTTGTTGGGGAGTACTGGGGGAGTCTTGTTGCTGTGGGTGATCAGCCCACGATGCATCCTGAGCAATTGGCGTCAGAGGACGACCAATGCTGATGAGTTCGCTGTTCATAAGAACAGGCGATGATACCACGTTGTGTTCGATCTGAGGAAGAACTTCATCATCTTCAACATTGTCATCATGACCAATGTCTTCAGTAGCGGTGGGTTCAGCTGCTGGAATATCTTCAGCTTCATGAGCCTCTGTGGGAGCAGGCTCATGGACTATCATCCTTCTTTCTTGATGTTCTGACGCAGGGCAAACCACTGAAATAGGTTCAACAACTAAGGGCTCTGTGGGAGCAGCCCTAGTCTTCTTGGTCTTGCGCTTCTTCTTGGAGGGAGCGGCATCAGAGGCTTTAGTATTCTTTCTCTTTCTGGCTTCAGCCTCGGCTGCCCTTGTCTTCTTCTGTTCTGAAGCGGTTGTGGTGACCTTTGGCTTTGAGCCAGTCATGCTGCTTGGGAAGATAATGCGAGGGGTTTCTTGGCTTGAAGGTGCAGGCTGGTCAGCAGGAAGCTTCTTCTTTTTCTTTGTAGCCATCCTGGGGTCAATGTCAGGACGGCCAAGTGACTTGCGCTTCTCAGCCTCATTGTAGGCAAGCACACACTTATCAGCCCAACTCTTCATGCGCTCACGTGAGCCTTGAGCTTCTTGGCGCTTCTTGAGAAAAGCTTCTTTAAGCTCATGCAGCATGACCTTGAAATTTCTGACGTCTTGAACACTCAGCTTGGCCACATGCTTCTTGAATTGAGCCTTCTCATAGTCAATCTTGTTCTTCAGCTCAACGATGCGCTGAGCGTGAGCTAGCTCAGAAGCAATGGCGCCATTGAAAGAGACGCTGAGCCCAATGGGAAGCTGCAAAACTTCAAAGCTGAGATTGGGGGTGTCGAACCACTCATCAATGAAGTTGTGGATGATTGCCACATCAAAGAGAGGCAAGTTTTTGAAGATTTCTTCTTCTTCCTTGCTCTTTATCAGTTGCTCAAGGGCATCATCAGCAAGATCTTCATCACTAGACAGATCAATAGGTTCTTCATGCAGAATGGCGGCAGGAGTCAAGGCTTGATCAGTATGCCTGACAAGTTGCTTTTTCTTCTCCGTTCTCTTGGAGACACGGGATTGATCTTCAGAATGCACACTGTCTTCAGGAGGTGCAGTGGCCAGTGGCTTCGCACAAGACGTTTTCGGAGGTGTAGCTGATCTTGAAGCCTTTGGCTTCTTTTGCTTCTATGGCTTCGGAGGAGGAGCTGGGGCTTCATCAGAATCAGCATCATTATCAGAATGATCAACTCTGGCACCCTAGACCAAGATGTAGGTGATGAGGCCATCAAGGTTGGAGAAGGGGCCGATGACATTGGGTTCTGCATCACGGGAGCCGTCAGCACGGGGAGCAGAGGGACCTGGGTTGAAGTCCAATCCCAATGACTTCTTGTTTTTCTTGGCCGAAGCCACAGCGAACTAGAAGTTACGCTTGAAGAGAGCATCGTCACGACACTAGAGTAATGAAGTGGGATCGGTGTTCTCAGGCTGAGGTCCACGGACCATGCAAGGATGGAAGCCTTGCTCAATAGCTTCAGCTCTGTTCTTGGGTTGAAGGCCTCGATAGAGAATATCACCCCAAGGTCTCTTGATAGCATTCTTCTCTGCATATTCCTTGGTTACAAACTTGTACTTGAACCATTCTTCAGCCCAATAGCGTCGAATCCATTGGATTCGTGTCTTGCGCTGATGATAAGTTTCTTCAGGGTCTGTCTTGTAGAGCTCTGCTAGATCATCAGGCAGATCTTTGGATGTTCCTTCTCTGCGCTGTCTGCCACCCTTCCTTGCAGATTTTTCTACAGCCATGAACTTCAAACTGAATGGCTTCAATACGTTCAAAGGCTTCAGAGACTTACGCTTGTTGGTCAAGCAGGAACTGGCTTCAGGAGAATTTATATGATGCTGTAAGTATTCTGCAAACGAATGCAGACTATGAGAACCAAGGGATTCTCCCACGAACATGTACCTGTGACAGCATTAGAGATGCGAGGGAAGGGGAAGAGGTCATATGCATTCTCAGAAGATTTTGAAGATAAATCAGTTTGAAGACATTGACCTCATGATGCGAAGACATTCACTTATATAGGTGAGTTGGTTCCAGATTTGTACCAATCCGTGAATAAGTACAAGTGAGGAATCAAACTAGACAGAAAATCTAAGTGAATAGACTAGGTAGTATGAGATGCAGACAAAATAGATTTAACATTAAATAGGCAGAAACCACTTTCGGTTAACAGGATGAATCTTGAAGATAAAAAAGGTGGTAAAAATAGAGTTATAATTACCGCACGAAGAACTGCTAGATGGGATGAATAGGAGACCTAGCAGTTCAGCCCACCGTGCCCTAACTTGGCGACGGAGGACACCTACGGCGACGGCAGAGAGGACGATGTCCGCGGCCGGCGTGAGGACGGCGTCGGAGAAGTCGCGGCAGCTAAGCGCTTTGTCGCCGGTGTCGTCGCGAGCTAGCAGTGGTGCTAGGGTTTTGACGGAGGTGGAGAGGTGGAAGAAGGATTTCTTTACCGCAGGGGACAAGTATTTATAAGTAGGTGAGCAGCACAGCGCAATTACACTGGTGCCCCTGGCGGTTCACATCTGAGGGGCACGTGGAAAGCATGCAACATACTCAGAGTTGTCCCACGTTCCCACGCCCGCCAGGCATGTCGGAGAGTTGTTCCGGCTTCTCCGGATTTCAACAATAAAGATAAGTCATTTAAAACAGATTTAATGTTTGTCTCTTTGCCTTCTGCTGACTAGGACGCAGAGAAGACATTCTACAGTTTCGATAGAATGCATATGATTTGGATAGATAGAGTTTGAGATAGAAAGCATAGAGAGGTTAGGGTCCGATCACATTCACTTAGTTCAAAAATTCAACTTGAAGACATAGCTATAAGTGAATGCTGTAGAGGACAGAACACTAGTATATATATATATATATATATATATATATATATATATATATATATATATCAGAAAGCAATCAAATCATCATAGTGTAGAAAATCATGAAGATAAATTGAAACTGAAGACAAACCAAATGCAAAGTCTTTGCAAAAGTAACGCCATGAGTGAAACACTTCAAACAGAGAAATTTGGTGGCGGCGTTACCCATCGTATAGGAAGTATTAGACCCAGACACGGCGCACAATTATCGTGGCGCTTCGAAGTCAAATTCCATGTTAATGTATTCACACTCAGAGTGTAAATCTTCATTGATTGAAGATATACATTACTTTGTGTGTTGCACATCTAAGTCATCAAAATGCATAAGTGTTAGGATGTGTGCCTGATCACAGGACATTAGAGGATTCCAAGATATTTAGCTCACACCGTAACTTGCAAAACCTTTTCTCATCCAAGGGCTTTGTGAAGATATCTGCCAGTTGCTCTTCAGTGTTGACGTGAATGATATCAATATCTTTCTTCATGACATGATCTCTGAGAAAGTGATGACGAATTTCAATGTGATTTGTCTTCGAGTGCTGGACTGGATTGTTTGCTATCTTGATGGCACTTTCGTTGTCGCAGAAGAGAGGTACTTGTTTCAGGTTGATGCCATAGTCCTTGAGAGTTTGCTTCATCCATAGAAGCTGAGCATAATAGGATCGAGCAGCAATGTATTCAGATTCAGCAGTTGAGAGTGATACACAATTCTGCTTCTTTGAAGACCAACAGACAAGTGATCGACCAAGAAAATGACATGTGCCTGATGTAGACTTGCGATCCACTTTGTCACCAGCATAATCAGCATCCGAGAATCCAACCAAATCAAATTTTGAGCCCTTGGGATACCATAATCCGAGTGTTGGGGTGTAAGCCAAATATCGAAGAATTCGCTTCACAGCTAAGTGATGCGATTCCTTTGGTGCCGCTTGGAATCGAGCACACATGCAAACACTAAGCATAATATCTGGCCTAGATGCACATAGATAAAGTAAAGAACCAATCATGGAGCGGTATACCTTTTGATCGAACTCTTTACCATTGTCGTCGGGACCAAGATGGTGTTTGGCTGGCATTGGCGTCGTGTAGCCTTTGCAGTCTTCCATTCCAAACTTCTTCAGACAATCTTTGAGGTATTTTTCTTGAGATATGAAGATGCCATTTCTTTGCTGACGAATTTGAAGACCATGGAAGAACTTCAGTTCACCCATCATGGACATCTGATATTGCTCTTGCATCATGTACCCAAACTCATCAGTATACTTCTAGTTGGTGCAGCCGAAGATTATGTCATCCACATATATTTGGCACACAAACAGTTCACCATCATATGTCTTCATGAAGAGTGTGGGATCGAGGGATCCTGGTTTGAAGCCTTTGCTCTTCAGGAAGTCTTTGATTGTATCATACCATGCGCGAGGAGCTTGTTTGAGGCCATATAGTGCTTTGTTTAGCTTGTACACCATATCAGGATGTTTTGGATCTTCAAAGCCAGGTGGTTGAGCTACATATACTTCTTCTTCAATCTTGCCATTTAGAAATGCACTCTTCACATCCATTTGGTATAGCAAGATGTTGTGATGATTAGCATAGGCTAGCAGTATGCGAATAGCTTCAAGCCTAGCAACAGGAGCAAAAGTTTCATCGAAGTCAATTCCTTCAACTTGAGTATAGCCTTGAGCCACAAGACGTGCTTTGTTTCTGTCGACTTGACCATGCTCATCTTGCTTGTTTCGATATATCCATTTTGTTCCAATAATGTTATGCTTGCGAGGGTCAGGTCGCTTGACAAGTTCCCAAACATTATTCAGCTTGAGCCATTGGTTTCATCAAATTTCACATCCACAGTTTCGACGATTTTGTAGAGATAGAGGTTGAAGACTCTGTAGGAGTGTGAATCCTTTCCATAGCCAAGCATGAAGCCTTCGTGAGCCTTAGGTGCAAATTTTGACTTGTGATGGGGATCCTTGATCCAGCATCTAGCTCCAAATACTCTAAAGTAACTGACGTTTGGCTTCTTGCCAGTAAGGAGCTCATAGGATGTTTTGTTCAGAAGCTTATGGATATACACACGGTTGATGATGTGACAGGCTGTATCAATAGCTTCAGGCCAGAACTTTCTTGGTGTCTTGTATTCATCTAGCATTATTCGAGCCATCTCAATGAGGGTTCTGTTTTTGCACTCAACGATGCCATTTTGTTGAGGTGTGTATGGAGCAGAGAACTCATGAGTGATTCCCATTGTATCCAGATACAGATCAAGTCCTGTGTTCTTGAATTCAGTGCCATTGTCACTTCTGATATGCTTGATCTTCACGCCATAATTGTTCATTGCTCGATTGGTGAAGCGCCTGAAGACATCTTGCACTTCAGTCTTGTAAAGAATTATATGAACCCATGTGTATCTTGAGTAGTCATCAACAATGATGAAGCCATAGAGACAGGCAGTTGTTGTGAGGGTGGAGTAGTGAGTAGGTCCAAATAAGTCCATGTGTAACAGCTCGAAGGGTTGAGATGTTGCCATGATTGTCTTCGAGGGGTGCTTTGCCCTTGTCATCTTTCCAGCTTCACAGGCACCACACAGATGATCCTTCTTGAACTTAACATCCTCGATGCCAATGACATGCTTCTTCTTGACGAGTGAGTGTAAGTTCCTCATGCCAGCATGTCCTAGCCTTCGATGCCAGAGCCAGCATTCTGAAGCTTTTGTGAGAAGACATACATCAAGCTGTGGACCAGTGTCAGCAAATGTGATGTGACTCTTGTCGGATGGACGTAAGGTTGAGTCCGTGAGAAGACTTCGATCACCAGTCATATGATTAGTGCATCCACTGTCCATTATCCATTCTGAAGCTTTTGGTGATGTACCGTTGGCACCACGGGCCATGAAGCAGTAGGTGGGAGTAGGATCGTCTTCGACATCAGCTTCAGCATTGGTGTGGAAATCATTATCTTCAGTGTTGAAGATGGACTTGGTGACGTAGGTTGTGGCTAGAGCTAGACTTGCTACGCTAGGGTCAGACTCCTCTCCAGACTCCACCTCCGCCTCCTCAGAAGCAGACTCCTCCTCTGAATCCATTTCCTTGCCAACGAAAGCACGAGCCTTGCCAGATGAGCTCTTCTTGTATGATGAAAACTTGGAAGAAGACTTAGAAGAAGACTTAGAGGATTTCTTCTTCTTCTTGTCATCAGAATCATATTCCTTGCTCTTCTTCTTCTTCTTCTCATTATCCATTGTGGACACTCGGATATGTAGTGACCAGGTTTCTTGCACTTGTGGCAGGTTCTCTTCTTGTGGTCATGGGTGGAAGCTTCATCATTCCTTGAGCTAGATCGTGAGGACTTTCTGAAGCCTTTCTTCTTGGTGAATTTCTGAAACTTCTTCACTAGCATCGCAAGCTCTTTTCCAATGTCTTCAGGATCTTCAGAACTGCAGTCAGATTCTTCTTCAGATGAGGAAACAATTTTTGCCTTCAAAGCACGAGTTCGGCCATAGTTTGGGCCATAGATATCTCTTTTCTCAGAAAGCTGGAACTCATGTGTGTTGAGCCTCTCAAGTATATCAGACGGATCGAGTGACTTGAAGTCAGGACGTTCTTGTATCATGAGGGCAAGGGTGTCAAAGGAGCTGTCGAGTGATCCCAGTAGTGTCTTGACGATTTCATGCTTGGTAATCTCAGTTGCGCCAAGAGCTTGAAGTTCATTTGTGATATCAGTGAGGCGATCGAACGTGAGCTAGACATTTTCATTGTCGTTTGTCTTGAAGCGGTTGAAGAGGTTGCGAAGAACACTGATTCTTTGATCTCTCTGAGTTGATACGCCTTCGTTGACCTTGGATAGCCAGTCCCAGACTAGCTTTGATGTTTCCAGAGCACTCACACGACCATACTGTCCTTTGGTCAGATGACCACAGATAATGTTCTTGGCAGTAGAGTCTAGTTGAATGAACTTCTTGACATCAGCAGGGGTGACACCTTCACCAGTTTTGGGAACGCCGTTCTTGACGACATACCAGAGGTCGACATCAATGGCTTCAAGATGCATACGCATCTTATTCTTCCAGTAGGGATATTCAGTTCCATCGAACACGGGGCAAGCAACGGAGACTTTGATTATCCCTGCAGTCGACATAGCTAAAACTCCAGGTGGTTAAACCGAATCACACAGAACAAGGGAGTACCTTGCTCTGATACCAATTGAAAGTGCTAGTATCGACTAGAGGGGGGTGAATAGGTGATTGTTATGGAAGTCTTCAAAACTTAGAAGTTTCGAAGACAAACAACAGAAATGACCTAGTTGATATGCAGCGGAAGATAAACTACCATAAGCAAGCCATAGTCAAGTATGCAATGATGTGAAAGTACAGGACTAAGAGCATCCAAGTAGTAAGGATCAGGATGGAAGATAGTATGAAACCAATCAACATTAGTAGTCAAGCAATGAAGTCAAACAGATACACAAGTAGGCAGTGACTTCATGAAGACAAACTTAAGTAAGGATGGAAAGGGATAGAACCAGTCGCTTGTTGAAGACACAGGATTTGTTGGACCAGTTCCAGTTGCTGTGACAACTGTATGTCTGGTTAGGGAGGCTGAGATTTAACTCAGAAGACCGTGTCTTCACCTTATTCCCCTTGAGCTAAGGACACCCAGTCCTCGCCCAATCACTCTGGTAAGTCTTCAAGGTAGACTTCCAAACCTTCACAGACTTCGTTCACCGGCAATCCACAATGACTCTTGGATGCTCAGAACGTGACGCCTAACCGGCTGGAGGATTCATAGTCCTCAAGTGTAATAAGTCTTCAGGTCACACAGACAGAAAGACTTCAGTGATGCCTAACACTCTTTGGCTCTGGGTGTTTGGGCTTTGTCCTCACAAGGATCTCTCTCTCTCTCAAATGCTTCGAGGTGGGTTGCTCTCAAACGACAAAAGCCGTGCACAAACTCTAAGCAGCCACCAATTTATGGTGTAGGGGGTGGGCTATTTATAGCCACTAGGCAACCTGACCTGATTTGTCCAAAATGACCTTGGGTCACTAAGGAACTGACATGTGTTCCAACGGTCAGATTTCAAACACACGCGGCAACTTTACTTGGGCTACAAGCAAAGCTGACTCATCCAGCTCTGGATAAGATTTGCTCTCGTTGTCTTCGCTCGAAGACATAGGATTTGGGTTGAGCATCACTTCAGTCACTCTGACTTAGTTCACTTGGACCCCACTTAACAGTACGGTGGTTCCTATGACTCAACAAAGAAGAAAAGGAAACAACGAAGTCTTCGCGCTCCATAGTCTTCACGTAATGTCTTCTCATGTCATAGTCTTCAATATGAATATCTTCTCATGCCACCATTGTCTTCAATGTCTTCATACATTTTTAGGGGTCATCTCCGGTAGGTAAACCGAATCAATGAGGGACAGTACCTGCGTTATCCTGCAATTCTCACAAACACATTAGTCCCTCAACCAACTTTGTCGTCAATACTCCAAAACCAACTAGGGGTGGCACTAGATGCACTTACAGCGGTTCTCTTCCTTTCGTGGGAAGGGGGAATTTTAGTTTCTTCCCCCTGGTTATCCTCCTTTACGGAGGTGTTAGCCTCTTTCTTCCCACCTTTATCTTCCCCTGAGGGCGCTTGATGAGGCACGAGCTCCAACATCCTGGCTAGCACAGGATCCGGTGAGACCTCGGGGAGGGTGGCCGGAAATGAAGAATAGCTCGCGGTCCCTCCGGGTTGAACTCCGACATGCGGAGTGGACGCCGTTTGCAGGGCAGAGTTCGACGAATTAACATGACCTGCATCACCATGACTAGACTGATGTCTCTCTCGAGGAGATCTTGGATGTGGCTCTACAATATTGGCACATCCTTTACTGACCCCCAGTCTAGCCCCTTGTTGACCCATGACGTTAGTCGTGGCGGGGGGCCCGAGCGAAAGGCAGGGGCGGTCACCCACTTGGTACCCCTAGGGGCTGTGATATAAAACCACTCTCATTGCCATAAGCTAGACACCTCCTGAAAAGAACCCTCAGGCCATGGGGCATCGGCACTTCTGCTTACTACGGCACCTTTGCACTCTGCTTGCCGCCCCTTGATCATCTTCGGCTCCACCTTGAAGGTCTTGAGCCACACGCCGAAGTGAGGGACAATGCGGAGGAAAGCTTCACACACGACGATGAACGACGAGATGTGGAGGACAGTATCCGGAGCCGGATCATGGAAATCCAGCCCATAATAAAACATGAGCCCCCTCACTAAGGGATCTATAGAAAGGCCTAGCCCTCGGAGGAAGTGAGATACGAACACAATGCTCTCACAGGGCTTGGGAGTGGGAATGAGTTGCCCTCGAGCAGGAAATCTATGTGGGATTTCGCTGGTTAGAAACCTGGCCTCTCTTAACTTCTTGACGTCTTCCTCTGTCACGGAGGAAGGCACACACCGACCTTGAAGGTTGGATCCGGACATGGTTGGAGGTCCGATGCGCCTGACCTGAGCTTCGAGTGTTGGAACTCAAGGCAGGGGAAGGATTCGATTGAATTCGAGGAGTAAAAAGGATAAGCCTTGGTCTCTTTATAAAGAGGGCGAATACCAAGCGTCCTCCTCGTGGCCGTTTGGGACTTGCCTATAATTGGGGAGTCATACCAACGGGCACGGTTGGGTTACCCATGCCCATATTGATGAGAATCCCGTGATAAGGGGACACGATCTCTGCTTCGACAAGACGTGCCAAGGAAACCGCCTCGCGATATGCGCCAAGGCTGGTTGAGAGTAACGGTTCGAATAAAGACCGGGCCGTGGTATGACGTCATGATATCAAGTGTGTCAGCAGATTAGATTTGTGGAAATATTATTCTCCCTACGGTGGTATGTGGAACTTGTTTTGAAGAGCCGGACACTATCCTTGTGTTCAAAATCTTCTATGGAGTATTCGGAGGAGGAACCCGCCTTGCAATGCCGAAGACAAACTGCGCGCCGGACTCATCGTCATTGAAGCCTGGTTCAGGGGCTACTGAGGGAGTCCTGGATTAGGGGGTATCTGGACAGCCGGACTATATCCTTTTGCCGGACTGTTGGACTATGAAGATACAAGATTGAAGACTTCGTCCCGTGTCTGGATGGGACTCTCCTTGGCATGGAAGGCAAGCTTGGCGATACGGATATGACGATCTCCTCCCATTGTAACCGACTCTGTGTAACCCTAGCCCCCTCCGGTGTCTATATAAACCGGAGGGTTTGGTCCGTAGGACAACAACAATCATACCATAGGCTAGCTTCTAGGGTTTAGCCTCTACGATCTCGTGGTAGATCAACTCTTGTAATACTCATATCATCAAGATCAATAAAGCAGGAAGTAGGGTATTACCTCCATCGAGAGGGTCCGAACCTGGGTAAACATCGTGTCCCCTGCCTCCTGTTACCATCCGCCTTAGACACACAGTTCAGGATCCCCTACCCGAGATTGCCGGTTTTGACACCGACAGTAAGTTCACCAAGTATCATCGTATAGCATAATCCTACCTAGCGATCCTCCCCTCATTGCCCTGTGTGAGAGTGATCACCGAGTTATATCTGGCACTTGAAAGGGTGTGTTTTATTAAGTATCCGGTTCTAGTTGTCATAAGGTCAAGGTACAACTCCGGGTCGTCCTTTTGCCGAGGGACACGGCTATTCGAATAGATAAACTTCCCTGCAGGGTTGCACCACATTACCCAACACGCTCGATCCTCTTTGGCCGGACACACTTTCGTGGGTCATGCTCGGCCTCGGAAGATCAACACGTCGCATTCCCACCTAGGCACAACAGAGAGGTCAGCACGCTGGTCTAACTCCTATGTGTGCAGGGGTCTGGGCCCATCGGTCATTGCACACCTGCATGTTGCATACGCGGCCGGTAAGCAGACCTAGTGAAAGGATCGATATGGTTGACTAGAGGGGGGTGAATAGGCAACTAACAATTTTTAAGCTTTTCTTTACCAATTTAAACTTTGCAACAAAATAGGTTGTCTAGATATGCAACTACGTGAGCAACCTATATGATGCAATAACAACTAGCACAAACGCAAGCAAGGGATACAACACAAGTAGGCTTGCAAAAGTAAAGGCACGAAATAACCAAGAGTGGAGCCGGTGGAGACGAGGATGTGTTACCGAAGTTCCTTCCTTTTAAGGGGAAGTACGTCTCCGTTAGAGCGGTGTGGAGGCACAATGCTCCCCAAGAAGCCACTAGGGACACTGTATTCTCCTCACGCCCTCACACAATGCGAGATGCCATGATTCCACTATTGGTTCCCTTGAAGGCAGCGACCGAACCTTTACAAACAAGGTTGGGGCAATCTCCACAACAATTGGAGGCTCCCAACAACACCACGAAGCTTCACCACAATGGAGTATGGCTTCGAGGTGACCTCAACCGTCTAGGGTGCTCAAACACCCAAGAGTAACAAGATCCGCTAGGGATAAGTGGGGGGAATCGAATATCTCTTGGTGGAAGTGTAGATCAGGCCCTTGTCACCCAATCCCGAGCAAATCAACAAGTTTGATTGGCTAGGGAGAGAGATCAGGCGAAAATGGAGCTTGGAGCAATAATGGAGTTTAGGGTTAGAAGAGGTGGGTCTTCTTGGAGAAGAAGAACCCCTTTTATAGTGGGGGGACAATTCCAACCGTTACCCACCACTCAGCCCACGGCCCACGGAACTACCGCTCGACAGGCGCGGTACTACCGCACTGGCGTGCGGTACTACCGCGGTGGACTGCAGTATTACCGTGAGCACGGCAGGGGCCAGGCCAGGCAAAAAGGAGCACCGACAGGGCGCTGTAGATCCGCAGATGCGGTACTACCGCGGCACCGTGTGGTATATCCGCAAGGCAGACACAGGCCAGGCCTAGTAGGTACAGAAGTAAAAAATTACATCCGTGACTACCTCCGCTGAGAAAAAGTCGTGCAAAACTCCGACACGGAACTACCGCGACCTAGGGTGCGGTACTACCGTGAAGGGTGCGGATGTAAAAAATTACATCCTCCCCTACCTCCGCTCCTGCTACGGAACCTGGACTGGTGCCACGGTACTACCGCGCCGCAGCATGGTACTACCGCGGGGAGCGTGGATGTAAAAAATTACATCCGCACCTACCACCGCTTGAGAGCGGTGCCAGACCAGAGCTCGCGGTACTCCCGCTCGAAAAGCGGAACTACCATGGGAGCCTGCGGTACTACCGTGTCGTAGCCCGGTACTACCGCTGGCTCCTGCGGTAGTACCGCTCAAGAGAGCAGTACTACCGCCAGCCTGAGAGGAGCAAGACAGAGGCCTTCATTTTGTAGAGACAAAGGTGAGACGGAGGAACACTCCGAGGAGCTCGAGGAAAGGCGGTGCAGAAGGGAATGTGTACGTGAGATTCCACCCAAACCTTTCCAAAGCTGACCCCCTCTTAATAGTACGGCTCTCCTACGACTCAACTCCACCGAACCGAACCATAGACAAACGCCGTCTTCAATAATCTTCGAGGGGCATCAAATCGTCTTGTGTTTAGTCGTGATGAATCTGAAAAGCTCAATACACACGATTAGTCCGCAAAGGCATTGTCATCAATCACCAAAACTACTCAGGGACAAAAGTGCCCTTACAATCTCCCCCTTTTTGGTGGATTGATGACAATACGGGATTTGCACAAAGGAGATTAATATAGCACAAGCAAACCCCACATATCTAAAGTATAGATGAGCTCCCCCTAGATTCGTGATAGAGAGTAAGGTGCTTTGGATTGCACGACACGAATACTAGGATCACCACTCCCCCTATATTTTAGAAACAAGGCATATCTTGCAATGGAAAGGCTGACACTAAGCAAGATAGTAGATATGAGCATAACATGAATAGCATGATAAAGCACAAGCTCAATAAGATGAAAAGGTACGATAGAGTGCATATGTCTTACACCATATGATAAACATAGTCTCACAAGCACAACCAAATCAAAGCAAGCAAGTTCAACGACGGAAAGCAAGGCAAACGACGAAACACACGACACTCACGCAAATCCTACACTCTCTCCCCCTTTGGCATCGAGACACCAAAAAGGCAGAGAGGTCACCTACAACAACGGTGGTGGCTCAGCGGAAAAGGACTCCTCGTCTTCAGACTCTGCAGCAGGAACGGACTCCTCCTCTGAATCGGTCCACTTGTAGCCCTGCTTCTCCATCCAGGAAGTCTCTGGGGTGATGTGCTTCTTAGAACCGCTGGCCACATCCTCCCCGCAAGCCCTCAAGATCCTGATTTCACGACGGCGACTCTCCTTCTGAGCAACATGGGCCTTGTACTGACCCTGAACCTGCATGCAGAACAGCCTCTTCATCTTGTTCTTCAGCTTCTGTGCCCAAGAGGGCTCATCAGAGGGAGGCGAGAAAGCAGAACGGTCAGCAGCAGCTTCATCCCTCTCAAGTTCCTCCTCATCCACGGCCTGCCTGGCAGCCTCAGTAGAAGTGGTGGTGTTAGCCCATTGAGGCTTGATGCGGAGCCTGACGGACTCATGACGAATCCACCCTGGAGCTTCAAACTCATCCTGGGGAAACAGCTTCTCCCAAGTCGTGGAGATCAAGTGGAACAGGTAAGGCCCGTAGATGGGGACCTTACGGTTGAACACGGCGAACTGAAGCTCACACCACATGATATGTGAGACATCAAGTGGTTGAGTCTGAGCCTTACGGGCCTCCTCACAGATAAGCATCATGTCAACGAGGTAAGCATGTACCTGGCCCATGTCCCCAATGCGTGGGAAGAGGGTGTTCCGAAAGAGCCGATGCATGATGTCAAGGAAGGGATTAAGCACCCACACAGTCTTCTTGTTGGAAAGAGACTTCGGAACAAGGAATGGCATGAGCTTGTTCTTGTTGGCAGAGTCAGAGTTGGCATGAGGGCGAACTCCAACTAGCGTGTCAAGCCCTTCATCTGGAACGTTAAGCAACTCCATGAACTCCTTCCAAGTAGCAGACAGACGGTGACCATTAGTCATCCAAGTCATGGTCCTTGCAACATCAGTGCCGAAATGGACGGAAGCAAAGAACTGAGCGATGATCTCGGGATCAAAATCCTTGTGGAAGGTGAGCAAGTGCTCAATGGCGAACTGCTCGACAAGATCCAAGGCCTCTCCAAAGTACTCATGGCGCTTGTCCTGCCTCATATGATGCATGTCAATGTAGTGAACTTCAACATAGTGCTTCTGCTTGGCCTTGATCACATCCATGTATATTAGATTCTGCTGCTTGTTCCAGAATAGTTCATTGCCTCGCGTGCTAGCCCTGGGATTCACATAGGAATTGAGCTTCCTTCGAATGATAAACTCGGCCTGGGGCATAACATCCATGCCCATGACGGGCTCCTTCTGTTTGTTGGCGGAGGTCTTGGTCCGGCATTGGGGAGCAGCAGAGGACCCCTCTGGAACATCATCTGGGTTGCGCAGACGCTTTGACCCTGTGTCTCGGTTGGGATTCGAGCGACGAGCAAAACCGGAGCCACCACCTAGACAAAAAGACACAAAGACACGCACGGGAACAAAACGAATCAAAAACATGAAAGAAAAACACAAACACATGCGACTTGGACAAAAGACAAAAAGGCGCAGGATGATTTACGATAGTACTGGGCGGGGTTCCGGATGTAAAAAATTACATCCGTGCCAACCGTGGAAGTACCGTGCCAGGGAAGCACGGTAGTACCGCGCGTGGGGCGGAAGTAATTTTTTACTTCTGGACGCCCAGCGGTAGTACCACACCACGGTGCGGAAGTACCGCGGAGCATCAGATCCAAAAGTGGCTGCGGTAGTACCGCTCCAGGTGGGGCGGTAGTACCGCACGGAATGAGAAACCGCCATGGAGGTCGCGGATCTGGATCTAGAACCTCCGCACGACAACTTCAGTACTACCGTTGATCAAACGGAACTATTTTTGACTATCCAAAGAGCATGCAACTACTCTACCACTCTACACCGAATCCCACTTGCACAGATTTAGCCAAAAATCTTGAGCACACCACATGCATCTCCCCAAAACCTAGAAGCACAAGAAAGGACGAAAACAAGAGGCACTTGGGGAAAAACCTGGGTCCATGGCACGAGGGTGAGGTGGGGAACGATCCCACCGGTCGGAATTCGTAGAGAGAGGCCGGAGACGGAGATCCGGCGAAGGCCTCCGGCACTGTTCTTGGTTAGGAGAGAGAGAGACGGGGTGGCGAATAGAGATGAATGTGTATGGGGGAGTTAGAAATCCCCCTGTCCCGCTCTTAACCCCCACCCGCTCGCGGGGGCGCGGAAGTACCGCGAGTCATCGCGGTAGTACCGCCCGGGCGGAAGTACCGCACGCTGGGCGGTAGTACCGCTCATTCAGCGGCAGTAAAAAATTACTGCCGCAGAGGTAGCGGTAGTACCGTGCCCCTGGAGGGCCATGCACAAAACGCAGAGCCACTAACTCCCGCGGTAGTACCGCGGCTCACTAGGTAGTACCGTAAAACCAAGAGAGTGAAGAACACACAAGAGAAAAGATAGAAAAGGCAAAACAAACTACTCCGGAAGCGACACCAAACAACTAAGAGACGAACACGCATGACGAACGAGGCCAACTACAAAACACAACTTTTCCGTGAGGAGAGCGGTGGCCGGAGCCACCTATGTTTGAGTCAATTGGTATGGCAGCGCGAAGAATTATCCTTGGGCCCATGACCAAAACTCGTCTTTGAAGCACAAGTACCATCAAAAATGGCTAATGTGAAAGAGATGATCGATTTATGCATAATGGGGGGAGGGAGAGTTCATTGAGAGAACAACACTCCCCCTATGTCCATGCCTACACCTAAACTAGACAACAAGTTGAGTGATGGTGGGTGTGCAAGGGTTCAAGTCACATTGCTCGAATCAATGATATTTAGCTCATGCCTTAACTCGCGAAATCTTGCTTCATCCAAGGGCTTCGTGAAAATATCTGCAAGGTTATCATGAGTGTTGACATACTTGAGCTCGATCTCCCCTCGCCTAATGTGATCCCGGATGAAATGATACCGAATCTCAATATGCTTCGTCTTGAAGTGTTGCACCGGGTTGAGAGAAATCTTGATGGCACTTTCATTGTCACACCAAAGAGGCACTTTGTCACAAATGACACCGTATTCCTTTAAAGTTTGCCTCATCCATAAGAGTTGTGCACAACAACTACCGGCCGCCACATATTCCGCTTCGGTGGACGAGAGAGACACACAACTTTGCTTCTTGGAAGACCAACTCACCAAAGAGCACCCAAGAACTGGCACCCTCCGGAAGTGGACTTCCTATCCACTTTGTCTCCCGCCCAATCGGAATCCGTAAATCCTTCAAGCTTGAACTTTGCTCCTCTTGGGTACCATAAGCCAAAGTTTGGGGTATGAGCCAAATATCGAAAGATTCGCTTGACCGCCACATAGTGACTTTCCTTCGGTGCGGCTTGAAACCGTGCACACATCCCACACTCAACATGATATCCGGTCTAGATGCACAAAGGTAAAGCAAGGAGCCAATCATGGAGCGATATACCTTTTGATCCACCGCTTTACCATTGGGATCAATGTCAAGTTGGCACTTGGTGGGCATTGGTGTAGTAGCCGGCTTGACATCACTTAGCTTGAATCTTTTTAGCATGTCTTGAGTGTATTTGGCTTGGTTGATGAAGGTTCCTTCTCTTCTTTGTTTGATATCAAAACCAAGGAAGAACTTCAACTCTCCCATCGAAGACATCTTGAACTTGGAGGTCATGAGAGCGGCAAATTCCTCATTGAAAGCTTTGTTAGGGGAACCAAAGATAATATCATCAACATATAGTTGGCATACAAACAACTCCCCTTTGACCTTCTTAGTAAAAAGAGTGGGATCGATTTGCCCCACCTCAAATCCACGATCTTGTAACAACTCGGTAAGGTGGTCATACCACGCACGTGGGGCTTGTTTAAGGCCATAGAGTGCCTTATCGAGTTGATACACATGATCCGGGAAGTAGGGATCCTCGAACCCGGGGGGTTGCTTGACATAGACCAACTCATTAATAGGACCATTAAGAAAAGCACTTTTGACATCCATTTGTTGCAACTTAAAGTTGTGATGGGAAGCATAAGCAATCAACAAACGTATGGATTCAAGACGAGCAACGGGAGCAAAGGTTTCACCGTAGTCGATACCCTCGACTTGGGAGTAGCCTTGTGCTACCAATCTTGCCTTGTTGCGAACGATGTTCCCATGAGCATCTTGCTTGTTCTTGAAAATCCACTTGGTTCCAATGACGTTGTGGTTCCCCGATGGCCTTGGCACCAGCCTCCACACCTTGTTGTACTCGAAGTTGTTGAGTTCTTCATGCATGGCATTGAGCCAATCCGAGTCTTCGAGCGCCTCATAGACCTTTTGGGGTTCAACACAAGAGACAAACGCGTGATGTTCACAATAGTTTGCTAATTGTCTACGAGTGCTTACCCCCTTTCTTAGGCTTCCAACCACGTTTTCCATGAGATGGCCTTGGGTGGTGAGCTTGGAAGCAATCTTCGCGGCACGACGCTCTAATTCCTCCTCGGGTGTGGAAGGAGGAGGGTTAACTTGATTATCTTGAGCGCCGTCTTGAGCTTGTTCTTGATCTTGAGCTTGCTCATGATCTTGAACTTGCTCGAGGGGGAGAACTTGACCTTGGGCATCATTTAGAGGTTCACCACCATCTTGAGGTTGATCTTGCCCTTGGTCTTGTTCACGAGGTTGAGGGCCTTCACTTTGTTCTTCGGAAGCGTGTGGGTCTTGGGGAGGTGATGGCTCCACTTGAGTGGAGCATTGTCCTTCTCCTTCGGCCACAAGGGGTTCCTCAATGGGTAGAATATGACCAATACCCATTCTTCTTATGGCTTGGGGAGGAATTTCATCACCTACATCACAAGTACCACTTTGCTCCACTTGGGAGCCGTTATTTTCGTCAAACTCCACGTTACACGTCTCCTCAATGAGTCCGGTGGACTTGTTGAGAACACGGTAAGCATGAGAGTTTGTAGCATAACCAACAAATATGCCCTCATGAGCTCTAGCCTCAAATTTAGACAAACGAACACCTTTCTTGAGAATGAAACACTTACAACCGAATACCCGGAAGTACTTGAGGTTGGGCTTGTTGCCGGTGAGTATCTCATAAGGAGTCTTGTTCAAGCCTTTGCGGAGATAGAGTCGATTGGATGCATGACATGCGGTGTTGATGGCTTCGGCCCAAAAGTTGTATGGAGACTTGAACTCCGCCATCATGGTCCTTGCCGCATCCATCAACGTCCGGTTCTTCCTCTCCGCTACACCATTTTGTTGAGGGGTATATGGTGCAGCATATTGATGCTTGATCCCCTCATCACTAAGAAACTCATCCAAGGTGTAGTTCTTGAACTCGGTGCCGTTGTCACTTATTATTGTCAAGATCTTGGCATTATGTTGACGTTGAGCTTCATTTGCAAAGTCGATGACGGTTTGTTGAGTCTCACTCTTCCTCTTGAAGAAGTATACCCAAGTGTATCTTGAATAGTCATCCACAATCACCAAGCAATACTTTCTACCTCCAAGACTATCAAATGATGGAGGCCCGAAGAGATCCATGTGAAGGAGCTCCAAGGGTCTCTTCGAGTAGATAATGGTCGTGGGAGGGTGAGCCTTCTCATGAAGCTTTCCTTCAATACAAGCACTGCAAGCACGATCTTTGGCAAAACTAACATTTGTTAGACCACGGACATGGTCCCCCTTGAGAAGACTTTGCAAAGATCTCATATTGACGTGGGCCAAACGGCGATGCCAAAGCCATCCCACGTCAACTTTAGCCATTAGGCATGTCGCGGTCTTAGTGGGTCGCTCCGAAAAGTTAATCACATAGAGACCGTTCTCGACATGCCCAACAAAGGATACTTTAAGAGTCTTGCTCCACAAGAGGGCCACGGTATCAATGTCAAAGAAAGTAGCAAAACCCATGAGTGCAAGTTGACAAACGGAAAGCAAATTGTATGCAAGGGACTCAACAAGCATGACTTTCTCGATCGTTAGATCATGAGAAATGACAACCTTGCCAAGACCCAATACCTTAGAATGTGAGGCATCACCCCACTCAACATTGGTGGGCATAGATGGAATCTTTTGCACGTCCACCACCAAGTCCTTGCTTCCGGTCATGTGATTTGTTGCTCCACTATCGAGCAACCATGATCCCCCACCGGAAGCAAACACCTACAAGAGATCAATGCTTGGTTTTAGGTACCCATTTAGTAATGGGTCCTTTGATGTTAGTAACAAGGGTCTTAGGAACCCAAATAGACCATTCAATGTACTCATAAGGAGAACCAATAAATTTAGCATAAACATGTCCATCACTAGCACGGCACAACACATATGACGGGTTAAAGTCGCCGGCTTTGTTGGAGGAAATGCTTTTGCCCTTTTGGACGTCAACTCCCTTCACTTTTTCCTTCTTCTCCTTAGGAGCACCCTCTCCCTCTTTCACAAAAGTTTGCTTGAGAGGAGGAGGACGTTTGGTCTTGTCGTTCTTCTTCTTCTTGCTCTTGGACTTGGGTGCAAACCCAATTCCTTCCTTGGCCACAACTTCCTTTTGATTGCTCAAAAGGTCGTTGAGGTTCTTCTCACCTTGAATGCATGTCACAAGGCCTTTCTCAAGTTGATCCTTCAATTTGGCATTCTCCTCCACAAGATGCACATGCTCACAACATGGGTTAGTAGCACATGCATTATCAATTAATACCATATGAGGGAAGGTGGCCTTTTCCTTGGTTAGCTTAACTTGGAGTTGAGCATGAGACTCCTTGAGGTTAGCGTGAGCACCCTTCAAGACCTTGTGGGCCTTGTCAAGTATCTCAAACTCCTCTTTGAGTCTAGCATGATCAACCCCAAGTTTAGCCTTCTCGGAAGTTAGCACACGAGACACGACAAGAGCATGATCAAGATCTTTCTTTAACTTAGCATGGTCATCGTTGTATGACTCCTCAAAAGTCAAACGATGCACACGCTCTTCCTCAAGAGCATTAGAGAGATCCGATATCTCATCGGCATAGTCACGACTATGACCTTCCATCTTAGAGATGGTTTCTTCGTGAGCCTCGATCATGTCATTGGCCTCACCAAGTTGTTCCAAGAGAGCAACAAAATGCTTCTTGGACTTGCCCTTGAGCTTACTCATAAAAGACTCAAATTCATTCACTTCCTCATTAGACCCATCATGTTCATCAATGCAATCCTCCAAGGAGGGATTAGTAATGATGGTGGTTTTGATGTTGGGGGTTACCTTGTTTGAAGCTTTAGCCATGAGGCACTTGGCGGTGATGTTCTCGTTGGGTGAATCAAAGAGAGACACCCGGGGAGTAGTAGCAATGGCAACGGACGCCATGGCCATCGCTTCTCCATTTTCATCATCATCGTCATCCTCTTGGTATTCTTCTTGAACCACCAACCCACGAGTGGGAGTCTTCTTGGCGAAGTTGTTCTTGTTGGGGAAGGACTTGGCTTTGTCTTTTCGGATGAACTTGCCACCATTGTCTTCCCGCTTCTCGTAAGGACAATCCGCAACGAAATGGCTCACATTGCCACAGTTGAAGCAAGTTCTAACTCGTTGCTTGCCCTTGACGCCACTTGAGTTGTTCTTGTTGAAGTTGGGTCTTGTATTCTTCTTGCTCCAAAATTGTCTTGAAGCAAGGGCCATGTGCTCATGATAATCATATTTGGTGTCTTCGGGGTTGCTCTCCTCATCTTCCACTTCTTCCTCTTCTTCCATAATAACCTTGGCCTTCAAAGCAAGGTTGGGCTTCTTTGCCCTTTGAGAACGGAGCACCGCATTGTCGGCGGTCTTGTCCAAGATGCTCATTGCAACGAACTCATCCAACACTTCACTTGAGGTCATGGAGTGGAAGTCCGGTCTTTGACGGATGACGGAGGACATGGCCTTGTTGTAGGGCATCATGGCCTTGAGGAACTTGCGCTTGATCCAATTGTCATCCGTGTCCTTGCTTCCATGATCTCGGAGTGAGACCGCGAGTTTGGTCACTCTTCGAAAGAGCTCACAAGCTTCTTCATCTTCTTTCATTGCAAACTCATCGGCTTCATCTTGCACCACTTCATAGTTGGAGCGTTGAATGCTAGCACTTCCTCGATAGAGAGACACAACACATTTCCATGCGTCTTTAGCCACGGCATGAGGTCGAAGATGAGGGAGATCTTCGGGAAGGATTGCATCTTGGATGATGAAGAGAGCACTCTCATTGAATTGATTATCCACGGCTTCTCGAGGGGTGAAGTTGCTTGGGTCATGAGGATAGAAACCTTCTTCAATGATTCTCCAAAGGTTAGTATTCACATGTTTTAAATGACGCTTGAAGCGATAAACCCAAGAATCAAAATCTTCATTTTTCTCATACTTAGGAGGAGGACCGGCATGATTCAAATGGGTAGAGGGAATCGGTCCTCCATAAATTGGGGGTTCCACATGGGCAAAGATGCCGGTGCCATTTTTACCACTAGACATAGGAGCTTTCTCACTAGTAGCTTCCCTCTTGTCGGAGGGAGCATCCGTCACCTTGTTAGTGGGATCACCCACTTTCATCGGCGAGGTGGGCAGTTTGAGTCCTTCAAGAAATTTAGTAAGTATGCTTTCAACCTTGGTCGTCATGGAGTCTTTCAGTGTGTCTAGAGCCACATTGAGTTCCTCACAAGAGACCGAGGTTCCCCCATCGGCCGTAGACGAGAAAGGATTCACACCGGAGTGCTCCTCCGCACCGTCTGTGGTGTCAACCATACTCTTCGGACGGCAAAGTCCTTAAAAAGAGACGAGGCTCTGATACCAATTGAAAGGATCGATATGGTTGACTAGAGGGGGGTGAATAGACAACTAACAATTTTTAAGCTTTTCTTTACCAATTTAAACTTTGCAACAAAATAGGTTGTCTAGATATGCAACTACGTGAGCAACCTATATGATGCAATAACAACTAGCACAAACACAAGCAAGGGATACAACACAAGTAGGCTTGCAAAAGTAAAGGCACGAAATAACCAAGAGTGGAGCCGGTGGAGACGAGGATGTGTTACCGAAATTCCTTCCTTTTAAGGGGAAGTACGTCTCCGTTAGAGCGGTGTGGAGGCACAATGCTCCCCAAGAAGACACAATGCGAGATGCCGTGATTCCACTATTGGTGCCCTTGAAGGCGGCGACCGAACCTTTACAAACAAGGTTGGGGCAATCTCCACAACAATTGGAGGCTCCCAACAACACCACGAAGCTTCACCACAATGGAGTATGGCTTCGAGGTGACCTCAACCGTCTAGGGTGCTCAAACACCCAAGAGTAACAAGATCCGCTAGGGATAAGTGGGGGGAATCGAATATCTCTTGGTGGAAGTGTAGATCGGGCCCTTGTCACCCAATCCCGAGCAAATCAACAAGTTTGATTGGCTAGGGAGAGAGATCGGGCGAAAATGGAGCTTGGAGCAACAATGGAGTTTAGGGTTAGAAGAGGTGGGTCTTCTTGGAGAAGAAGACCCCCTTTTATAGTGGGGGGACAATTCCAACCGTTACCCACCACTCAGCCCGCGGCCCACGGAACTACCGCTCCACAGGAGCGGTACTACCGCACTGGCGTGCGGTACTACCGCGGTGGACTGCGGTACTACCGTGATCACGGCAGGGGCCAGGCTAGGCAAAAAGGAGCACCGACAGGGCGCGGTAAATCCGCAGATGCGGTACTACCGCGGCCCCGTGCGGTACATCCGCAAGGCAGACACAGGCCAGGCCTGGTAGGCATAGAAGTAAAAAATTACATCAGTGACTACGTCCACTGAGAAAAAGTCGTGCAAAACTCCGACACGGAACTACCGCGATCGAGGGTGCGGTACTACCGTGAAGGGTGCGGATGTAAAAAATTACATCCGCCCCTACCTCCGCTCCTGCTAAGGAACCTGGACTGGTGCCACGGTAATACCATGCCGCAGCACGGTACTACCACGGGGAGCGCGGATGTAAAAAATTACATCCGCGCCTACCACCGCTTGAGAGCGGTGCCAGACCAGAGCTCGCGGTACTACCGCTCGAAAAGCGGAACTACCATGGGAGCCTGCGGTACTACCGTGCCGTAGCCCGGTAGTACCGCTGGCTCCTGCGGTAGTACCGCTCAAGAGAGCAGTACTACCGCTAGCCTGAGAGGAGCAAGACAGAGGCCTTCACTTTGCAGAGACAAAGGTGAGATGGAGGAACACTCCGAGGAGCTCGAGGAAAGGCGATACAGAAGGGAATGCGTACGTGAGATTCCACCCAAACCTTTCCAAAGCGTACCCCCTCTTAATAGTACGGCTCTCCTACGACTCAACTCCACTGAACCGAACCGTAGACAAATGCCGTCTTCAATAATCTTCGAGGGGCATCAAATCGTCTTGTGTTTAGTCGTGATGAATCTGAAAAGCTCAATACACACGATTAGTCCGCAAAGGCATTGTCTTCAATCACCAAAACTACTCAGGGACAAAAGTGCCCTTACACCTAGCCTCCCTAATACAAGAGCAGGCGTTCCAGTCCAATCCGACGTGCGCCGCTCAGTCGCTGACGTCAAGAAGGCTTCGGCTGATACCACGACGTCGGGTGCCCATAACTATTCCCGCGTAGTTGGTTAGTGCGTATAGGCTAGTGGCCAGACTCAGATCAAATACCAAGATCTCGTTAAGCATGTTAATTGAAGTATCCACGAACGCCGACCAGGGCCAGGCCCACCACTCTCCTAGGTGGTCTCAACCTGCCCTGTCGCGTCGCCACAAAGTAACAGTCGGGGGCCGTCGGGAACCCAGGCCCACCTCTACCGGGATGAAGCCACCTGCCCCTTCAGCCCCCATCTCCGAACAGTATCATAAGTAATGTAACAGTATAAAGTATATAGCATATGCCCGTGATCACCTCTCGAAGTGATCACAGCCCAGTAGTATAGCATGGCAGATGGACAAGAGTGTAGGGCCACTGATGGAACACTAGCATCAGATACTAAGCATTAGGATAGCAGGTAAAGGTAACAACTGTAGCAACAATGACAGGCTATGCAGCAGAATAGGATTAACCAAAAGCAGTAACATGCTACACTACTCTAATGCAAGCAGTAGAGAGAAGGAATGGGCGATATCTGGTGATCAAGGGGGGGGGGCTTGCCTGGAAGCTCAGCCGAGAAGGAGGGGTCGTCAGCACCGTAGTCGTGCTGGGTAGCAGCGGCGTCGGTCTCGGTGTCTAATGAGAGAGAGGGGGAAGAAACAATAAATATAATGCAAACATAAGCATGACCGTGCATGACAAGACAATGAGCGGTGCTAGATGTGCCCTAACGCGGTGGGAGGTGATACCAGCGAAGGGGGAAACATCCGGGAAAAGTATTCTCGGTGTTTTGCATTTTTGGACAGATGAATCGGAGGGGGAAAGTTGCATGTTTGCTATGCTAGGGATGTGTGTCGCATGAACGGGCTGCGTATCCGGATTTGTGTCGTCATTCTGAGCAACTTTCATGTACAAAGTATTTTCATCCGTGTTACGGATTATTTTATATTAATTTTTAAAGATTTAATTCAATTTCTAAATTACTATTATTAAATTAATTCGAAAATAGCATTACTGCATCAGTATGACGTCAGCAGTCAACAGAGGTGTTGACTGGGTTGCTGACGTGTGGGTCCCGCATGTCATAGACTAAGACCAACTAATCAGGTTTAGTTAGTCTAACTAATTTATTATGTTTATTAACTATAATTAATTAGGTTAATTAATTTACTTACTTAATTAATTAACTAATTAATTATTATTTTTAGTTATTATTCCTTTTTTTTAAACATTCCAGGGGCGTGGGACCCGCGTGTTAGTGGCTCTAGGGGAGCCTTAACGGGCACGGGGCTAGCGGCCATCGGGCGACTGGGCGCTGCAGGCGTCAGCCCGTTTGGGTGCTTGCCCAAGCCACTGGAGGCATCGGGCGCCGGCGGCTGCGGCGAGGTGCGCCGGGCAGGAGGCGGTAGTGGGGAACGGCCACGAGAGGAGTAGTTGGGGCGGGGGCCATGGTGGAGCAGGGAGGCAGCAGGACGGTGAGGGGCGGCGGCGGCCGCGAGCGTGCGTCGGCAGCCGTAAAGGCCAGTGGATCCAGGTGCGAGCGCGCGTGGCGAGGCGGGATAGGGAGCGGACGACTAGGCGGGGCGCGATGTGCAGAGGAGGCGAGGCGCGCGCGAGCGGCACGGGTGGCGCGGCCGTGCGGGGCGGACGGCGGAGGCGGCCCACAGCAGCAGAGCCGAGGCAGCGGGTGGAGATGCAGCGGCAGGTAGGGGCGAGGTTGTGTGCAGCGAGCCATGGGGGCGCGGGCGGCAGTAGCGGGGCGTGCCCCAGGCGCATCGAGGCGCGGGCGTCCAACGGCGACTAGGAGCGATGCATGGAGACGGGAGCAGAGGAGAAGGGAGGGAGGGCCTCACTAGGGTTCGCAGGGTACGGGCCAGTGGGGCGTGAGGAGGACGACGGGGACGACGACGACATAGGGGAGGCAGTCCGACGAAGGGGATCGAGGCAGGCGGCGTCGAGGCGGCTCCAGGGATGGCGAGCGGCGGCGGTGTTGGTGGAGATCCGACAAAGGTGCGACGGTGGCCGCAGGGGAGGGGGTCGACGCGGGTGTCGCGGCGGTGGGGAAGTCCGGCGACGGGATCGGGGCGTTGGCGATGTGGGGCGATGGGGTAGGAGCAGTTGCCCGAACCAGATCGGGTCGTGGGGGGAGAGGAGCGAGGAGATCGTGCGGGTGGGGAGGAGTGGACCGAGAGGGGGGTAGTGGGGATCGTGGGTGCGGTTAGGGTTTTGACCGGGGAATTCATAGGCCAGGGGGCGAGCTGGGCTGGCCAGCTGGGCCAAGGCCTAGTTAGGTCGGGGGAATTTCATTTTAATTATTAGTTTCTTTTCTTTCTACTTATTTTTTTCTTTTCTGTTTCCTTTTAGTTCCCTTTTATTTTAGTTTTAGTAAAATACCAAAGTGGCACCTAAATAGATGCTAAAAATTATGCCACTGCCACAATAGTTTAATACTTATAACACTTTAGTTTTGAAATTGTTTATTACTTTAAAAGCATTTAAATAATTGTATTTGCTACTATGTTATTCAGTCTAGAGTATTTAAACATTTTATAAAAGTGTGGTTTCTCCGCCATAATTACCTATGCATCATTTGGCTAAACCTGGACATTTTAGTTTTAAAGTTTGAAAACTTTTGTTGGTTGCATTTAATTCAATTTTGAATTTGAATCGGTTTTGAACTAACCCGAGATTAACTACAGTGACAGAGGTGATGTGGCATCATTAGTAGGGAATTACTGTAGTCTAATTATCCGGGCGTCACACTATGTTCGTCTATATATTCACACATGTATTATGTTTCCGGTTAATACAATTCTAGCATGAATAATAAACATTTATCATGATATGAGAAAATAAATAATAACTTTATTATTGCCTCTAGGGCATATTTCTTTCAGTTTGCCGGGCTGCGGGCCGGGCCTGGGCTTGGGGTTTTGATAGTCGGACTTTGTGAAGCACGGCCCAAACCCAGCCCGACCCGAAGAATGCCCAGGTTTATTGTATACCTATGCACAAAAAATCAAAGGCATGAGACTTTCTAAGGAAGAATGAATTAGTGGCACTGGTATTATCCTAAAAGAAGAAGAAGAAATAAGTTGGTCAAAAAAAAGAAGAAAAATAAAGCAAATGATGATAAAAACATGCACGCAATTTACACAAAAATTGCACCTTTTGAAATATACAATAATAACCATATAATAGTGAACTATTTTGACTTTCTAGTATAGTTTACACACATATTTTATACTACTTGCATGTATAAATTTGCACAGAACACAACATCCAAAAAATAGAAATGAAGGAAAATGAAAACCGACTCAAAAGAAGAAAAATAAGCAGAAGCAAACACGCATGAAAACAAGGAAAAATTGATTGAACTGATTGTTTCACGCGCCTAGCAAAATAAAAAAAGCATAAATTTTAATTTAGAAATGAACAAAGAACAACAAATGAATAAAAATCATTGGAGTGGTGTTACCCAAAAGAAGAATGTGAAATCCCGAAAAAGGAAAAATAGTCTAGGGAAGAAATAATTCTAGAAGTGGTGTTACTTCAAGAATTATTCAAAGTATAAAAGTCTACTAATGAAAAAAGAATCATGAAAAAGGTTCTACTCAAGATGAAAGTATAAACAAAAATCATTCCAAGGATAAATGAATTGATGCTGCTGTCTGTATGTCGAATGATTTTTTGTGTGTGTGTTTCACTTTTTTGGTGTATTTTTGGTACAAGTCACTTTTTCTTTGCTCTGTGTTACTACTTTTTCTTTGACTACACATGTAGACTTGCACAGACGCAGAGTTTCTGCACCCGAGCTCATATAAGCTTGGTGAGCAGTAAAATCGAAAAAATTCAAAAAAACAATTTTTTGGGTGAAACATTGGCAAAAGTTTTAAGTGCTTGCAAAAAATCGTCATGAAATCACATTCCTAGAAGGCGTGGAAAAAAACAAAATTGGTACTCTGAAAATGCTACTTTCAAAAGCATTTTGAGCACTTAATTTGTTTTTTTTCTGCCACGCCTTACAGGAATGTGATTCCATGTAACATCCCAAATTTTCAATTTGAAATGTTATACATAGGTCATTCATGCATATCATATTTATTGCATTTTTGTTTCGCGATCCTCGAAATCCTAAGCAACTCAAGGACCCATGAAGAGAGTTGGGGATTTCACGTTCTTCATATTTGAATTTTATCAAATATTGAAACAAGGATCATTTTGGTTTTAATAAATTTTTCCTCTGAAAATATTTTGTATTAAAATATATGAGAGGAGATAATATGACTTCTCCACAATAAATGAAATATTGGAGGAAAAATATTAAAATCAGTAAATAAATTTTATTTGGATTTTTATTGCAATTTTATTTAAATTAGGAAAAATATGCATTTTTCAAAATTGCATTAGAGGACCAAATAAATGTTCACTTTGTCCGGAGGACCATGAAAATTTATTTCAGGATTTTTGGAGTCCGTTTAGTATTGCTTTTATTTGTTTTTCCACGTCAGGTGAAAAAAAAGAGCACCGACCTAACCAGGCCGTGTCCGACTAGGACTCCATCCCGGCCGGCCTTTATAAGCCAGGAGGCCCGAGGCCCCGCCCCCAAGCCGCCAGCCCAGCCGCCCTAACCCTAGCGCCGCCTCGCGCCGCCGCCGCCGCCCCATGTCGCCGCCACGCCGTCCCGCGCTGCCGCCCCGCCGTCCCGCCACCGCGCTTGACCTCGCCGGAGGTAGCCGCCGTCCGCCGCCGCCGTTCATCGGTTTTTCTCGGAAAAATCATTTAGTTTTTTTAAAACCCTAGATCTAGTTTTTTTAAAATAGATCGGTTCGGTTTTTTCGGTTTAGCTATTCGGTGGACGTACGTCCGTATGTTCATTTTAACGACGTTGTTCGTCGGTTAGTCGCAGACAGCGACCGTTCGTTCGTTAGCCTGTTCGTCAGTTTTTCTTTTTCCAGGGTTTTTTCGCGATTATTTTCGATCGCGATTTCTGCCCTAATCTTCTTTCTAGTATAACTTTTCGCTCGTTTATCCAAATCGGGTGAAACAAGCGCCTACATCTTCGTCTCGAAGCCCTCTTTCTGTTTAACCACCTTGAACAAGATTTTGGTACTGTAAATTTTGGCTTTAGTCCAGATTAGTAATCAGATCTTGTCTCTTTCGCAGTTTGAGTTTCGTTGCTCCGTTTGATTTGATTGTTCTTGCAAACCAGAGTTCTTCAGTTGAACTTTCTGGTTAGATCTTCTTATTTGAGATTTACCCGTGTATTTTTGCTTGATTGCTTATGTATGCTATTGCTTGTATGTGGTAGAATTCCCGGAGTGCGAAGCGTGCTACTACGAGTCTCTAGGATTTGCAGATCGTCAGCAAGGCAAGTAACACATTGATCATACTCTTTTCATACCCAGTTTTTATGCATTAGTTACAACCCTCACACATTGCATGAGTAGGATCTCTTAACCCGTGGGTTTGGGAAGTAGTTGATGAGGTAGAACCTATTTTCCTTTTATTATCAAACCCTTGTGAGTTACTTCTACGTTATGCTTATATTGTCATGCTATGCTAGTAGACGTGGATTGGGTTTGAGTATATCCATGACATATGTGAGTTTGTTAATTAATGGTTTAACTTAAGGTGGCAACTTTAATACACATCTGGGTGGATTGCTTGTGGGCACCTGGAGAATCCAGTGTTGTCCTAGGATATCCCGGAGGACCCGTGTGATCATCCTACGGTCCGCCACCCAGGATCAAAGGGATCATAAGATTATTCATGCTAGAAACTTATGTGTGCAGCCACAAGCTATTATGGGCTCTAGCATAGTTGAGTAGTTTGCATGACCTGTTCCAGTGGTAGGCTAGCAGATGTAGGGGATGTAGGTTGGTACTGTCTACCCGGGGTTGGAGTTAATGTTTCTGAAAGACTATGTCTCGGTCGTCCATTTCTCAAACACCATGTAGTGCGAGAAATACAACAGAGGAGATCAAGTCTTGTGGGGAAAAGTGCGCAAACCTCTGCAGAGTGTACAAACTAATCATGGTTAGTCGTGTCCCCGGTTATGGACATCTTGAGTATCTGGTACTTGAATTATTGATTTGATCTCAAATCACTCCAAATTAATTTGTTGGGTTGTTAATGATTACCTTAATTGGGATTGAGTTGGAGGAACCTTCTCAATGATGTTTCAACCACCATGATAGTTAAATAAAATTTATTCATTTATTGTAGGGAAAAATTGGCTTTTCGCAAAACCATATAACCATAGAGCCCCACTAGCCAAATATGCATGTAGTGATACCATTTACCTGTTCATTGCTCTATTGTGTTATATTGCCAGCATATTCCATGTGCTGACCCGCTTTCGGCTGCAACATATCATGTTGCAGACTTTTCAGACGAGCAGTAAGGTGCGCTAGGTCATTTGTCGTGCAGTCAGCTATGTCGTTGGAGTTGATGGACTCACTTTATCTTCCAAGCCTTCCGCTATTATCGTATTAGATGGCCTTAAGCCATATTTATTGTAATAAGTTCTCTTTTGGAGAAATTCGATGTCACAAGTGTGTGATTGCTACTCTGTTATAAATCCTTCGAGTACTGTGTGTGTCAGCATTACCAATCCAGGGATGACACTGAACATAGAGACTTGACCGTCTGAGGTCAGGTCGCTACAAGATGGTATCAGAGCACATGCTGAATGTAGGACACGACCACTAAGATGAGCCATAGGCCACTCTTCTCTACTCATTTCTGACTCCCCTCCATTTTCTACTGTTTAGGATGGCGGACTCGAGGAACAAGTTTGTACAACCGGATGAAGACACACCCTTTGGACGACACTTGAAGGAAGTCACTAGATACCTGAACATCGGAATACCAAGCTTCACCGGGACCTACACTGCCACTTTACCAAAAGAGGAGTGTTGGATGATTCGAGTTCAAGTTCCAGGAAGGACATTCACGCTAGTTACGGAGCCCATTGAATTTTCCTTTTATGCCCCAACCTGGATTCTAGGAAAGAGCATGGCAGCCCACATCGCCATGGGACGCATCGGCGAAGTCTACAAACAGGAGCTGAAGGACACTATCTATCAAATATGTGGACGCCGAGATGAGCATTGGGAGATAGTCAGCACCAAGAGGGACAAGTCCATAGCAGCTTTCATCCAGGAGTTAAACCATCACATTCGACGCCAGGAGAACCAGATGTGCGCAGGCATGATAGATTTGAAGAAGGCGATGACAAGGATCACAGAGCTAGAAGAGGAACTCAAGTGTACACGCGATGGATATGAAGAGGAAATGACGATACTCGTGGAGAAGAATGACGACCTGACAAGAAAGATAGGAGTATTCTTGGGAGACCCCGCGCCAGGAGGAGAAGACGACGAACCTAAGGAAATTCGTTCTGAAGACTACATCATCATCGACGACACCGACACTGACCCTGACGATAGTGATGATGATTATGAAGATGAAGCTGGAGCGAATATCATGGAGTCTTCCACCGACCAAAATTTCTAGATGACCACCGTGTGATTAGTAGTTTTCCCCCATGTATATAGTAGTAGTCTGAGCACTTTTGTAACGTTAGTTCTAGACCGTTGTATGCCCTTTCTTGAATTGATATGGTGTGATATGATTGTGTTTGTCTCATGTGCATATGGGTAGTGTTTTCTCACTAGACCTCAATTCTATTCTAATCTCTCCCCTTTAAACCCATCAGATGCCTCCGGGACATGATACAAGATTTGTCTTCCCACCAGAGATCACCCAGTTGATCCAGCAGCAGAATGCCTTGATGCAGATATTAGTCCAGAACCAAGGCAACAACAACAACAACAACAACAACCCTCCGCCACCACCACCAGTTGATAATTTAGCCCGTTTTCTGAGGTTGCAGTCGCCGCTATTTTCCAGTAGCACCGAGCCTATAGTTGCTGATGATTGGCTACGCAAGGTTGAAAGGGAGTTGACCACCGCAGGTTGCACAGATGCTGAGAAGGTGCGTTTTGCCGCACATCAATTGGATGGACCAGCAACATCATGGTGGGAGAATTACACAGCCACCTTCCCTATAGCCAATATCACTTGGGATCAGTTTCAGCAAGCATTCCGCACAGCCCATGTCTCAACTGGAGCTATGAGCATGAAGAAGCATGAGTTTCGCAACTTGCGCCAGGGAAATCGTACTGTGGCTCAGTACGTAGATGAGTTTAGTAAGCTATCTCGTTATGCCCCTGATGATGTGGCCACAGATGCCGCGAAGGAGGAGAAGTTTATGGAAGGGCTGAATGATGAGATGAGCATGCAGTTGATGGTGGCAACATTAAACAACTACCAGGAGTTGGTAGACAAGGCTCTTATGATTGAAGGGAAGCAGCAGCAGATTGAGAGCCGCAAGAGGAAGTATGGACAAGGAAAGTACAATCCTGGAGATCAGCAGAAGCCCCATTTAACCCCGACCTCGGGAGGATTTACCCATAACCATGGAGGCCATACTCACAATGGAGGAAGTTCGCATAACCACAATGGCCCCAAGAATGGAAATGGGAATGGAGCAAGCAACAATCAGAACCGCTCCACTTCAGCCACACCCGCCAAGAGGGACCTAAGTCACATTACTTGTTTCAAGTGCGGGAAGACTGGACACTATTCCACTGAGTGCCCTGAAGCGAAGAATGGGAATGGCAATGGAAGCTCTGGGAAGAAGCCCAACCCTTTCAATAGGGGGAAAGTGAACCATGTGAATGTGGAGGAGGTTGAAGAACAACCTGATGCAGTTATTGGTAAGTTTTTGGTTAAGTCATTTACCACAATCGTTCTTTTTGATACTGGTGCATCGCATTCATACATTTCAAGGGGATTTGTGGACAAGTTTAAGTTACCCACCATAGCCCTTAGGACACCCTTGCTAGTGAGCTCACCCGGTGCAGAGTATATGGCCAGCCGATGGTGTGATCGGTTACCCTTAACCATTGGTAGCCATGTTTTCACCTAAGACCTAGTATCTTTGGAGTCGCAAGGATTGGATGTGATACAAGGGATGGATTGGTTATCGAAGTATGGAGGAAACATTGACTGTGCTAGCAGATCAATTCTACTCACCACCCTGGAAGGGAAAAGGATCAAGTATGTATCTAGGCATGCGCCTAGGAGGACTCAAGTAAATTCTTTCTCAGGAGTTGTTCAGGAGGAAGTGCCGGTAGTGAAGGATTATCCCGATGTATTTCCAGAGGAGTTACCAGGCATGCCGCCAGATCGAGATATTGAGTTTTTGATAGAGCTATTGCCAGGCACCGAACCAATATTAAAGAGACCATACCGGATGCCCGCAAATGATCTGGAGGAGATTAAGAAGCAGATTAAGGAGTTGTTGGAGAAAGGTTACATCCGACGAAGCTCATCACCATGGGGAGCCCCAGTGCTCTTGGTTGAGAAGAAGGATGGATCATTGAGGATGGTTGTTGATTATCGTGCGTTGCATGAAGTGACGATCAAGAACAAGTACCCACTGCCGATGATCAATTATTTGTTTGACCAGTTGCAAGGAGCTAAAGTGTTTTCGAAGATTGATCTGCGATGAAGATATCATCAGCTGAAGATTCGAGAAAAGGATATACCTAAAACAGCTTTCACCACAAGGTACGGGTTATATGAGTATATGGTTATGTCATTTGGACTGACTAACGCCCCTTCCTATTTCATGAGTATGATGAACAAGGTGTTCATGGAGTTCTTGGATAAGTTTGTCGTGGTGTTTATTGATGATATCTTGGTATACTCGAAGAATGAAGAGGAACACAAGGAGCATTTGCGTTTAGTTCTCGAGAAGCTCAGGGAACATCAGTTATATGCTAAGTTCAGCAAATGTGAGTTCTGGTTGAAGGAAGTTGGATTTCTTGGACATGTTATATCAGGAGAAGGTATAGCAGTGGATCCTACCAAGGTTCAGTTAGTCACTGTGTGGTTGGCACCCACCTCAGTTGGAGAGATCCGCAGTTTTCTTGGACTCGCGGGATACTACCGGAGATTTATTGAGAATTTCTCCAAGATTGCGAAGCCTATGACGGCATTGTTGAAGAAAGATACCAAGTTCCATTGGACAGAAGAATACGAAGCAAGTTTCCAGGAGTTGAAGAAACGTTTGACTACAGCCCCAGTGCTGATTCTGCCGGATATACGCAAGGATTTCCATGTGTATTGCAACGCCTCTCGCTTAGGACTTGGAGGAGTACTTATGCAAGACGGAAGAGTTGTATCATATGCCTCATGACAACTTCGACTGCATGAGTTGAATTATGCCACGCATGATTTGGAGTTAGCAGCTGTAGTGCATGCCCTCAAGACCTGGAGACATTTTCTTATTGGAAATCGTTGAAATGTGTACACGGATCATAAGAGTTTGAAGTACATTTTTACTCAGAAGAAGCTGAAACTCAGGCAGAGGAGATGGTTGGAACTCATAAAGGAATATGATATGAAGTTGCATTATCATCCAGGCAAGGCCAATATCGTAGCAGACGCTTTGAGTCGGAAGAGTTATGTCAATACCCTCGTAAGCGGAGGAATGCCAAAGGAGTTAGCAGAAGATCTCAGGGAGCTTCATTTGGAGATAGTTCCTAAAGGTTTTGTTGCAGCATTGGAGGTTCAGTCAACATTATTGGAAAGGATTCGAGAAGCTCAGAAGGAAGACAAAGAAATTGCTGAAATAAAGGAGAAAATGAGCGAAGGAAAAGCCAAGGGTTTTCGTGAAGACGAGCACGACACCTTGTGGTTCGAGGACCGTGTATATGTGCCCAATAATGCCGAAATAAGGAAGTTGATACTAGAGGAAGCTCATGACTCACCATACTCGATACACCCCAAAAACACCAAGATGTATTTGGATTTGAAGGAGCATTTCTGGTGGACTGGAATGAAGAAGGATATTGCCGAGTATGTAGCCGTATGTGATGTATGCCAGCGAGTGAAGGCAGAACATCAGAAGCCAGCAGGATTACTGCAACCTATGCCGATACTCGAATGGAAGTGGGACAAGCTTGGCATGGATTTTATCACCGGATTACCCAGGACCCGATCGGGATATGATTCTATCTGGGTAGTAGTGGATCGTTTGACCAAAGTAGCTCACTTTATCCCAGTGAAAACCACTTATACAAGTGCGAAGTTGGCCAAGATATATATGACCAGGATCGTATGTCTGCACGGAGTTCCAAGGACCATCGTATCAGATAGAGGAACACAGTTTACTTCAAAGTTTTGGCACCAGCTACACCAGACTTTGGGAAACAGGCTGGAGTTCAGTACAGCTTTTCACCCGCAGCCACCATACTGAGGATGAAGCCACCTGGGAACGAGAGGATGATCTATGCAAAGACCACCCACACCTATTTTCTAGCCAACCCAAATCTCGAGGACGAGATTCATCTTAAGGGGGTTAGGTTTGTAACATCCAAATTTTCAATTTGGAATGTTATACATAGGTCATTCATGCATATCATATTTTATTGCATTTTCGTTTCGCGATCCTCGAAATCCTAAGCAACTCAAGGACCCACAAAGAGAGTTGGCGATTTCACGTTCTTCATATTTGAATTCTATCAAATATTAAAACAAGGATCATTTTGGTTTTAATAATTTTTCTCTCCGAAAATATTTCGTATTAAAATATATGAGAGGAGATAATATGACTTCTCCAAAATAAATGAAATATTGGAGGAAAAATAATAAAATCAATAAATAAATTTTATTTGGATTTTTATCGCAATTTTATTTGAATTAGGAAAAATATGCATTTTTCAAAATTGCATTAGAGGCCCAACTAAATGTTCACTTTGTCCGGAATATTATTAGAGGACCGTGAAAATTTATTTCAGGATTTTTGGAGTCCGTTTAGTATTGATTTTATTTGTTTTTTCATGTTAGGTTTTAAAAAAAGAACACCGACCTAACCGGGCCGTGTCCGACTAGGACTCCAGCCCGGCCTGCCTTTATAAGCCGGGAGGCCCGAGGCCCCGCCCCCAAGCCGCCAGCCCCGCCGCCCTAACCCTAGCGCCGCCTCGTGCCGCCGCCGCCGTTCCACGCCGCCACCCCGCCGTGCCGCCGCCGCTGCCGACCTCACCGGAGGTAGTCGCCGTCCGCCGCCGCCGTTCGTCGGTTTTTCTCGGAAAAACCGTTTGGTTTTTTTAAGTCCTATATCTAGTTTTTTTAAATAGATTGGTTCGGTTTTTTTCGGTTTAGCTATTCAGCGGAATTTCGTTTTAACGAACGTTGTTCGTTGGTTAGTCGCAGAGAGCGAACGTTCGTTCGTTAGCTTGTTCATCAGTTTTCTTTTTCCAGGGTTTTTTTGCGATTATTTTTTATCGTGATTTCTGCCCTAATCTTCGTTCTAGTATAACTTTTCGCTCGTTTATCCAAATTGGATGAAACAAGCGCCTAGATCTTCGTCTCGAAGCCCTCTTTCTGTTTAGCCAGCTTGAACAAGATTTTGGTACTGTAAAATTTGACTTTAGTCCAGATTAGTAATCGGATCTTATTTCGTTCGCTGTTTGAGTTTCGTTGCTCTGTTTGATTTGATTCTTTTGCAAACTGGAGTACTTCAGTTGAACTTTCTGGTTAGATCTTCTTATTTGAGATTTACCCGTACATCTTTGCTTGATTGCTTATGTATGCTATTGTTTGTATGCGATAGAATTCCCGGAGTGCGAAGCGTGCTACTACGAGTCTCTAGGATTTGCAGATCGTCAGCAAGACAAGTAACACATTGATCATACTCTTTTCATACCTAGTTTTTATGCATTAGTTACAACCCTCACACATTGCATGAGTAGGTTCTCTTAACTTGTGAGTTTGGGAGGTAGTTGATGAGGTAGAACCTATTGCCCTTTTATTATCAAACCCTTGGGAGTTACTTCTACATTATGCTTATATTGTCATGCTATGCTAGTAGACGTGGATTGGGTTTGAGTGTATCCATGAGAGATGTGAGTTTGTTAATTAATGGTTCAACTTAAGGTGGCAACTTTAATACACATCTGGGTGGATTGCTTGTGGGCACCTGGAGAATCCAGTGTTGTCCTAGGATATCCCGGAGGACCCGTGTGATCATCCTATGGTCCGCCACCCAGGCTCAAAGGGATCATAAGACTATTCATGCTAGAAACTTCCGTGTACAACCACAAGCTATTATGGTCTCTAGCATAGTTGAGTAGATTGCATGACCTCTTCCAGTGGTAGGCTAGCAGATGTAGGGGATGTAGGTTGGTACTGTCTACCCGGGGTTGGAGTTAATGTTTCTAAGAGACTGTGTCTCGGTCGTCCGTTTCTCAAACACCATGTAGTGCGAGAAATCCAACGGAGGAGATCGAGTCTTGTGGGGAGAAGTGCGCAAACCTCTACAGAGTGTACAAACTAATAATGGTTAGCCATGTCCCCAGTTATGGACATCTTGAGTATCTGGTACTGGAATTATTGATTTGATCTCATCACTCTAAATTAATTTGTTGGGTTGTTAATGATTACCTTAATTGGGATTGAGTTGGAGGAACCTTCTCAATGATGTTTCAACCAGCATGATAGTTAAATAAATTTATTCCTTTGTTGTAGGGAAAGATTGGCTTTTCGCAAAACCATATAACCATAGAGCCCCACCAGCCAAATATATATGTAGTGATAGCATTTACCTGTTCATTGCTCTACTGTGTTATATTGCCATCATATTCCATGTGCTGACCCGTTTTCGGGCTACAACATATCATGTTGCAGACTTTTCAGATGAGGAGTAAGGTGCGCTAGGTCGTTTGTCGTGCACTCAGCTATGCCGTTGGAGTTGATGGACTCACTTTATTTTCGAAGCCTTCCGCTGTTATCATATTTAGATCGCCTTAAGACATATTTATTGTAATAAGTTCTCTTTTGGAGACATTCGATGTAATAAGTGTGTGATTGCTACTCTGTTATCAATCCTTCGAGTACTGTGTGCGTCAGCATTACCGATCGAGGGATGACACTGAACACAGAGACTTGACCGTCTGAGGTCGGGTCGCCACATTCCATGAAGAAATTTTGCAAGTACTTAGAACTTTTGTCAATGGTTCTCCCAAAAACAATTGGATTTTTTGATTTTATTTTATTTTTTTCAATTTCACTATTCACCGAGCTCATTTGAGCTCAGGAGCAGAAAAACACTTTTGGACTTGCACAACCTTTTCCAAAGAATATGTATATAATGTCTCGTGTTAATTCACATATGTTGCCGTGCACTTGGTTAAAACTATGAACCGCAAAGAGGATGTAAGATGCCCATAATTACTTTTTCTTCCCATAAAACATAATCATAATCTAAAAAAAGCAAAAACAAAAACACAAAACAAAAGTTAATCTTAGATAAAATGAATTAGGGGTACTGTTGTGACCCTGAAAAGAGAGGAAATGAAAAACAATTGCACACAGATTATATAGAAATTATACTGTTCCATAATATGCAAAAATAACTATATATGTCTTGAAATTGGGTTAATTAATTTACATGGTCATGCACTTGGTTAAAACCACATACTACAAAGTAGGTGTACAACGCCCACAATCACTTTCTTTCTTCCCATTACACATAATCATAAACTACAAAAGACCCCCAAAAAAAGTTAATCTATGATAGAATGAACTAGGAACATTAGTATTACCCAAACAATAAAGAAAATGAAAAAAATTGAAAACTTAAGTTATTCTAAAGTGGAATGAATTAGGGGCATCGGTGTTACCCTAAAAAAATAAAGAAGATGGAAACAATTCTAATATATAACGAATTAGGGGCATTGGTGTACCCCCAAAAATAAAAATAAATCTGTATCTATACTTATACCTGCCTAATAATAAAGAGGCTATTTCTTCTGGCGGTACGTCATCGAAATTGCCCTTAAACTTGCAAAACATTACCCACCGAGGCCACCTATAAGTGAAAAAAAATGTTTCGCACAGGGAATCCCCGCCGGGCAGGCCCATGCAGTAGGAACCTTATACTGCGCTCTGCACAAGGAGAAAACACATCGCGCCTATTTGGGCCGGCCCATGTCCAGGCAGCCTGTTTTCGATTTTTTTTTCCTTTCCTATCTTTGTTTTTTATACTTTAAATAATTTGCGGCTATGAATTTTTTTGAAAAAATAAATGTTTTTGGATTTAGAAATTTTTTGTAATTTTCAAAAAATGTTCGAATATTCAGGAAATGTTTGCAATTTTGAAAATTAATGTTCGAGAAATCAAAGATGTTCATGATTTTTTAGAAATTTCATGTATTAAAATATGTTCATGAATTGAAAAAGATCATAGAAATTCGAAAACGGTTCGTGACTTACAAAATAGTTTATTGATTCATAAATGTTCACTGATTCAAAAAATGATCATGCATTTTAAAAAATGTTCGTGAATTTCAAAAATTGCTCCACCAATTTCCAAAAAAAAATGATCTTTGATTCTCGAAATGTTTACCTATTTAAGAAAAATGTTTTAGAAAATGTCCACATTTAAAAAGAAATTATCTGCAAATAGTAAAAAATGTTCATGAATTAAAAAAAGTTTATGATTTTAGAAAAATGTTCAAAAATCTGTAAAAAAACACGAAGTTGAAAAATATTCAAGAGTTTAAAAGATGTTCATGATTTTCAAAAATTGTTCAGGATTTCACGTAAATAAGAGTGATGATATTTTTTTGTCCCGTTGCAATGCACGGGCCGTTTTGCTGGTGAGAAAAAGACCCAAAATCACCCGTAAACTCTCTCCGGCACATAGACACGCACAAGCACGCCTTGTACGGACCCACCCACACAACACTTGCACATAAGTGTGTCACAGACATCACAGTCTCAACACACAAACACATACATACATACATACATGCATGTTGGAGTAAGTCACATGCTTGTGGCTAACGAATCCATAAGGGCATCTCCAAGGGCAACCCACAAATTTCTTCCGCATTCATCCGCGGACAGGGAGGACTAGTCTGCGCACATGGATGCAGCAGGCCGCCATCCAATCGTAGCCGCATACATTTTCACAACAACTCGAACCAACCGGACGAAATTCGTTCAACAAGCCTTGATTTCAAATAAACATGACGGATTTCATACAAAACGGGCAAAAACGTTTACAACTTGGACATATTTTAACTAAAAAGGTAAAACTATGTGCACATACGGTCTCGTGCAGCTCCACTCCCACGACACGGATACAGAACACTAGTGTACGGCCGGTCGCGGCTTATCTTTCCCATGTCCGACAGCCCGCACACCGGACTGTCGGGAGCCCCGGAGGTATATGCTTAAATGCAAAGGGCGGCTCGCTTCCCCACCGCTCATCGGAGTGGAACCACATCCACTCCAAAGGGGAAGGGGGTGCCTCCGCTTTCGTGGAGCCCAGGCGATGGGTCGACGATGGTCTGCGCTAATGAACCGGGCAAGACACTGGTTGTGTACGCTGGCGTCGCCTCGGTGGTGGCCTTCCTGAGACCCAAGCGGTGCCAGCTTCCCGTGCTCTACTTTCCCTTGATATTGGCGGTGGACACGGACGCGTGGACCGCCAACTCATCGATTTGCATGCAGCCAGCTTCTTTCTCTGCCTATAGGGCGCGGGTACTGTTGGTGCAATATCCGCCTTCCTGTGTTTTGGAGATTATTGATAGAAACAGGTATGGACTGATTTGTTTGCTAGTGCATACAAAGAGAAATAGTCCATACAGAACCGATGAGAATGATGTCTCCGGTGCTAAGTTCGAGGAACTTCACCGAAGTATATCTGCGCTGCAAAGAAGAACAAGCTACATCTAGTGAAGATTTGTAGACGAGAAGATTGATGTGAAGGAATTAACCCCTCGAAAAGTTTACTGCTGAAGCAAAGCATTTGGTTCGGTATTGTCGTCCGAAGAAATTGACTATAGCGAATGGAAGTCAACGACAAATCAAAGACGTAGTATTCTTTTCGTCTTTGTTCTTTGGTTTATTTGAGTCATAGGACCTTCATACTATTAAGAGGGGTATAGGTTCTCGAAGCTCAGATCCGTTGTGATGCCTAGCCGAAAACCTATGAAAGTTGCGAGAGAAATCTCCTAGTGTTCTGAGCAAATACTTGTCAGCAAGAGACTGTGATCTTCTTCGCTGCGAGAGATTTGTCTCAGACCGAGGAGTTAGCATTACTTGCTCCGCAAGTAATGTTACCGTTGTGCTCAAAATCCGACTGTTGGACTCGTGTCATTCGGCCATTGGCCGCTCTCGATGTCTAATTTGGTCATTTCCCATCTAGGAAGGCTGCGGCTATAAATAGCCAACCCGCACAGGCTTAAGATTTCTGAGAAGATTGATTCGAGCACCCCCTCTCCGAGTGATTTGAGTTCAAGATCCACTGAGAGAAAAATCAAGAGCCAAAACTTAGAAAGTGGTTTAGCATCACAGTAGTTCTGAGTTAGAGTTTTGTACCTATTACTCTTGAGAGCCGCGCACTCTCTAGACGGATAGGCTTCAGCTCGAGTGTTGAAGAGTTGTTGTCTTCACCGAGCTATATCTTCAGCAACCAAGAGTGATTGTGGTTCACGAAGGTCGGCCAAAGGTTTGGAAATCGCTGACAAGTATCTACCACGAGTGAAATCAACTGAAGTCTGATCAGCTTCGAGTTGAAGGAGAATAGAGTGAAGAGAGTTTATCTTCCATGTTAAGCCACAGCTCCTCCAACCAGACATAACCCTTTGACAAAAGGGTGAACTGGTCTACCAAATCTCGCTGTCGCCATCGAGCACCACCGGTTCATTCTACTTTATTGCAATTCCTTCAGCAGTTTACATTCGTGCTCTGTGTCAATAGTTCATCTGATCATTATCATCGGTTGTATCATTCATTCATATCATTCATCTCTGTTTCTCACTTCAAACACCATTGTGTTCATCCCGCTGCATTCACAACACCTGTTTTTCATCATATCCGTTATATTTTCTGGTTCATCTATGTAGTTTTCTTTCCTTGTTCATGTCATGTTTTATCTCATGTTACTTCATGTGATTGCGTGTAGCATTACTATCATTGTGATCAAACCTGTGTTATCGCAAGCCCATGCCATAATTGCTTCCAATGTCGATAGATATGCTCCCCAACATCATCCTTGATTAAGCCGTTTTCCATCGTACCTTATTTCCGCTGCAGTGTCTGGGATTTGTTCAAAACATTCAAAAGAACTTTCGAATCTCCAATTCACCTCCCTCTGGTCGATATACTCTCGGTCCTAACAATTGGTATTCGAGCGAGGTTCTCACTATCTCTGTTTATTAAAGGTTTAACGTCCTTGGAGTTTTTAGTATGTCGTATGCAGGTAGATTCTTGCACTCTGAAAGATTTCCTATCTTCGATGGAAATGACTATCTCTACTGGAAAGAAAGAATGAGAATCAAAATTCAAGCTATGAACTATGATCTGTGGCAGATGGCTGCACTATTCAGCAACCAAATGATCCTAATTCCGATGTCAAAGAAAATTTGCAGTTGGATGCTCAAGCAAAAGATATCATATGTAGCAGTCTCTCAAAATACATTTTTTGTCGGTTCCAAATGCTCGACACTGCAAAGCAACTCTGGGATGCTATCAAAAATGCTCATGAGAATTCATTACCAGATCAGATCCTCACACTCAAATGTTTTGTGCTATGTTTGCTGGTTTCAGAAGCCTTCTTAGGGAAAGTGCTATGGAACTCACTGATCGATTGAGAAACATTGTCGAAAGACTCCATTAGCGAGGAGTAACTGATATCACCGATAGAGATGTAGTTCACAAGTTGCTAAGCGCTCTTGATCCAACTTTCAATTCCATCATAGCTGAAATGAAGCAAAGACCAAACTATGAAGAACTTCAATATGCAGAGATCATGACGCAATTTTTGATTCATGAAGAAAAGATGGAACTTGAAAACGCAGATCAAGAATTTTCTTCAGAAAGTGAAGGAGAAATTCTCTCACACTATGGCAGTTCAGAAGAAGAAGATGTTGAGAATCAACACACTATCACTAGAGCACTAGAAATGCTAACAGAAAGGCTAGGTGATCTCAGAAGACAAAATCTATGCCTCACTAATGATGACAAATTTGACTTGCCTGAATCGTCAAGAAGGTTATCTCCGAAAGAAATGAAGTGCTTCAAGTGCAAACAATTCGGTCATCTTACTCCAGACTGTCCTATGTAGGAAGGAAAACCTAGCAACAGATGGAAATGTCTTCACTGAAGTGGATTCACACGACTAGATCGTCATACTAAGCTCCCAAAGGAAAATGAATCTTCCTCGTCTTCTTCAACGAGACCAGTCATTGACGTGAAAGCGAGAGCAACCATTGAGTCAAATATGAAGAGAATATCACAGCTGAATAGAGCATGTGCTGACATGACCCTGAACTCTGAAGAGGAGGCAACAGACTCTGAATCATATGATGAAGAAATTCATAGAAGGATAGGAAGGAGCAATGCCTTCATTGCCTATGAATCATCTGAGAATTCACTCGAATCAGATACAGATGATGATGCTTCAAGTGATGATGAACCAATTGATTTATGTCTCATGGCAAAATCATCTAAGGATCAGGTATCAGCAAAGTACCAAAAGTCCATGAATGGATATTCTCCTGAATATATTGCCTATGCTAAACTAGTCACAATTGAAAAATCTCAACATGATGAACTTGGAATGCTTGAGAAGAATCTTAGGAAAACCGAAGGATTACTGGTCGAAGAGATGGAGAAGAATCAAAAGTTGATGGAAGAGCATGATGCTTTCTCCTCAACTATTGATGATCTTCCTACAAATATGATTCTCTTTAAGTTAGTTTTGAGAGTTTATCCGATGAATTCCTTAACATGAATCAGAGTATCTGAAAGAATCTCATAATGCGCTTGTGAAAGAAAAAGCTTTTCTCTTCGCCGAGCAATCTGTTCGGCTTCCTGATGATTTTGTGCCTCCTTGCTTGAAATGCCTAAAACGTAGTAATGTTGATTCTCACGCTGAAACTTCTAATGTTGTTATCGAGAATATTGCATTTACTACAAATGGTATCACTAACACCTCTTCCAAGGAATTTGCTGGTGTTACTAAAGAAAATTGCAGGTTTAAGGACTTACTTGAGACTAGAATGCTAAGGAGCCTAAAAGGGCATCAAACCCTCTATGATGTGCTCAAGAAGTCCATTCTGCACAAAAACCCTCGAAAGGAAAGACTGGGTTTCAAAAGGAAACTCAACATTGATGGAAAATGTTGGACTCCCGAGCAATATCCTAGAACGACTTGGGTTCGTGCTAAGAGTAAAACTCTCGAACCTGAAACTCTCACTGGATATCACTCACCCATTTGTGTTGATACTGATGAGTCTGATGACTCAAACTACAAAATCTTCAAACAACAGAATGGTGAAGTTTTCGCTCGATATGTTCAAACTAACTGCAGGTCAGGTTCACCCAAGAAGCATATCTGAGTGAAGAAGTGCATTATTGAAAATTTATCTATCACTGCTAACCTGACTGTGCAGAGTAACTCTCTTTGAGGAAATGGTCATCATTCTCAGAACAAAACATGAAAACCTTCAAATGGGTATCGATCAAACCCTCGACAGAAGGAGTACATGTGTATCTCCTCAAATCATTATACTCATGTCTCTGGAAATAACTTCAATGCATATTCATATGATTACTCTCGAAGTGCACAGGTATCTTGCAGATCTCGCCGAAAGAATACTCCTGCTCAGATGAAGCAAGTGAGATCCTCGTTGCCCACACAAGTGTGGGTTGCAAAAAAGAACTAATCCTCTCTTGCAGATATTATCTCGGGAATTCCATTCGCTTATTCTTTATCCTGAGATCTCCATTGTTGGTGCTAGTTCCTTGCGTGTTCATTTGTTTTCTTTGCTTTTCGTTGTGTTTGTGTTCTGTCTGTATATCAACTCACTTAGAGCTCTGTGGTTTTGTGTTTTCTCTCGTTTGGCTGAGTGTTTTGATTCGAACCCTATTCTCCCTCTATTCTTACTCGTCCATTCTATGATGTCCATCATAAACATGCAACTTGACCTGAAGAAGATTTCACTCCAATGTCCTTGATCGCGAATGAAATTAACTTCAAACTTTAATCTATTGTATGCATTTTCCATTCTTCAAACCCTTCGATCGATCCGTGCAGTTTTCAAGATTTTCGCAGGAAATGGTTGACATGTGCCCACGATCTCCACGATCGTGATCTCGTCCGTTGTATGTGGAACGTCCCGTGTTTGTTGTTCGTAGATTTCGGAAGAGGTGGTTCCACCTAAGGGTTATAAATACCCCTCCCGGCTTCTTCTTCCTTAGTTCTTCCTCATACCCTAGACCGCTCTCCTCCTGAGCCCGAGCTCGAAGCAACGCCGTCGATGCGCCTTGCCGTGCAACTCGGGTGAAGCCTCACCATCGTTGGTCGCACCAGTGCGGTAAATCATCTCCTCCACATTGTCGTAGTTGATCCTTGCTGCCAAGTTAGGGTGCTTGGATCTAGAACTAGCCCTGTCTATTTCTCTGTTCTAGGGTTGTTCTTTATTTTCCTAGCGGTAGATCTTTAGGATTCTCTAAGCTATGACTGGTACGGTTTGTAGTTCTTCCCTCGTACTGGTTATTCTGGATCCAGGGTTCATGTGTATTATTTCAAAAGATTCAATAGTTATTACCCTGCCTCATGGCATATAGCAATCATATCAATGATATCTTCCAAATATATATATCATGGATTCCTCTGTTGCTTCCGAAAACTTTCCTTTTTCGGTCAAAATTGCTTCTGTGCTTGTTTATGACCCTATCCTATTGTTTCCTCGCATCTATTCTACTTCACAGGTTGGTCATGGCTCACAGTTCGGAGGAGCAGTCTGGTTATGAAGAAGAAATCCCTCAGATGCCTCAAGTGTCTAAACAAAAGAGATTGATTGGTGGAGGAAAACCATCAAAGCCACTAAAGATACCGAAGAAGAAGTCAGATTCTGAATCCGAAGAAGAGGAAGATGATATTCCCTCGGCTCACAGTCAGCCCGAGGATGAACTAGTTACAGATTCTATGACACTTTTCTCCAATGGAAATCCAATGAAAGGTAGTCCTCGCGGAGAGAAGAACACCACTACCGAAATGTCTAATCTGGAAAGCTATAAAACTCCACCTAGAGTTGAAACCACTACTGAAAGAAATAACAGGCCACAAAGGATTCACTTTCACTGGGAAAAGAAATGGTTCAATTATGAGAATGTTCGAAGGAAATATAAAATTATGTTTGCATCACTCCACCTTGGAATGATTGTATTGCTGAGGGCTGCCTTGGCCAAGACGATGAAAAAGTTAGGTTGCCTCAAACCGAAAATGCTCATCCTGACTCACTCAAAAGAATTGCTGATTTTCCCGAAGAAGTGGAAAAGGGAGCAAAGGTCAAAGCTAAGCATGAAGCAAGAGTTGCAAAGAGAATCAAGTTGAGTAGAGAAACGTTGAGCTGACCCAGCAAGACATACAAAATAAGAAAGATCGTGCATCTGCCCAAAAGGAAAGCAAGGCAAGGAAATCAGCTTCCCCTCGAGCCTCCCAAAAGAAATTTTTTGCCAGAAAATCCAAGAAGGCAACATCTGCCTCATCTGATGAGTCCTCTGAGGAAGATATTCCCGATGAAATACCGATTTATGATCAGCACGCTCTTCTTAACAAGCTATACCAAACTCCCTCACCAGCCAAAGTTTCACCCCCGCTGAGAATGTCACCAAGACTTGCACCCGCTCCAGCATCTGACAAACCTTTGGGTTCTGCCGCCCCTTCTGCAAAGAGAAAGCTGATGCCCAAAGCCTCTGTCAAGAAAGCTAAAACCAGTGTTCCTGCTTCCAAAGAGGAACAGAGATATGAATTCGATCTCATGAATCATTTTATTGAAAGTGCTGTCTACAATGCAAAATCAGTTGATCTCAGCAGCTTGGGTCTTCCTGATGATGTTACCAAGCTGGTAACAAAACATTTTGCTGGGCTAGGAGAAATTACCAAGAAGCTAAATCAAGCAGTCGAGGACAAGAAAACCATCGAGCAAATGAGACGAGATGCCAGAACTGAATCTGAAAGGAAGGAGCTGAACAAAGAAATTGTTGAATTCACAAAATCTCTCAGTGTCATGGGGAATGAGAAAGTTGAATGGCACACATGGCTGAAGATGGAAGTATCTTAGTTATGTGATCGGAGGAATGATGAGATGGAACGTCAGGCAAAACTTGCTCAACAAAGAATAAAGGAAGAAAAGCGTCAGAAGGCAAAGGCAAGAGCCAGCAAACCAAAGGAAATCAAAGATCGTCGTGTTCAGAATGTTACAACTGAAGCTCCTATTGACTCTAGTCCTCCTCAGCAACAGATACCACCGTCCCCTCCTCACGATGATGAACTTGTACAACAAGCCAAACCTCCAATGGTTATCATTCCTACCACAGTTGCTCAAGAGATTGATTTTGTTGACATCTTTCTGACCAACCCTGATGAAGGAAATGTCCAGCCCGAGCAACAAGCCCCAGAAGAGAAAATAGATGAAGTGATTGAGGTTGAGAAAGCAGTTTTAGCGCCTCTAAAGGAAATGCAAGTTGAGCCCTCCGGATCCAGCAAGGAGGAGAATGATAAGGTTGAGGGAGAGCTAAATGCTTCTAGAGGGAATAATATCCCGATCACCTTGATACGTGTCCAACGTATCTATAATTTTTTATTGTTCCATGCTATTATATTATCTATTTTGGATGTTTAATGGGCTTTATTATACACTTTTATATTATTTTTGAGACTAACCTATTAACCGGAGGCCCAGCCCAAATTGTTGTTTTTTGCCTATTTTAGTGTTTCGAATGAAAGGAATATCAAACAGAGTCCAAATGGAATGAAACCTTCGGGAACGTGATTTTCGGAACAAACATGATCAAGAGGACTTGGAGTGAACGTCAAGCAATCAACGAGGAGGCCACAAGGCAGGGAGGCGCGCCTGCCCCCCTGGGCGCGCCCCCCACCCTCATGGGCCCCTCGTAGCTCTCCTGACCGACTTCTTTCTCCTATATATACCTACGTACCCCGAAAACATCTAGGAGCACCACGAAACACTATTTCCACCGCCGCAACCTTGTGTACCCGTGAGATCCCATCTTGGGGCCTTTTCCGGCGCTCTGCCAGAGGGGGCATTGATCACGGAGGGCTTCTACATAAACACCATAGGCTCTCTGATGATGTGTGAGTAGTTTACCTCAGACCTTCGGGTCCATAATTATTAGCTAGATGGCTTCTTCTCTCTCTTTGGATCTCAATACAAAGTTCTCCTCGATTCTCTTGGAGATCTATTCGATGTAATCTTCTTTTGCGGTGTGTTTGTCGAGATCCGATGAATCATGGGTTTATGATCAAGATTATCTATGAACAATATTTGAATCTCCTCTGAATTCTTTTATGTATGATTGGTTATCTTTGCAAGTCTCTTCGAATTATCAGTTTGGTTTGGCCTACTAGATTAATCTTTCTTGCAATGGGAGAAGTGCTTAGCTTTTGGTTCAATCTTGCGGTGCTCGATCCCAGTGACAGTAGGGGAAACGACACGTATTGTATTGTTGCCATCGAGGATAAAAAGATGGGGTTTATATCATATTGCTTGAGTTTATCCCTCTACATCATGTCATCTTGCTTAAAGCGTTACTCTGTTCTTATGAACTTAATACTCTAGATGCATGCTGGATAGCGGTCGATGTGTAGAGTAATAGTAGTAGATGCAGGCAAGAGTCGGTCTACTTGTCGCAGACGTGATGCCTATATACATGATCATACCTAGATATTCTCATAACTATGCTCAATTCTATCAATTGCTTCGTTCACCCACCGTAATACTTATGCTCTTGAGAGAAGCCACTAGTGAAATCTATGCCCCCCACCGAGTCTATTCTCTATCATATTAATCTCTTATTATTTCTATTACCGTTTATTTTGCTTTCTTTACTTTTAGTCTTTATCATAAAAACACCAAAAATATTATCTTATCAGCTCTATCAGATCTCACTTTTGCAAGTGGCTGTGAAGGGATTGACAACCCCTTTATCGCGTTGGTTTCAAGGTTCTTATTTGTTTGTGTAGGTACGCGGGACTTGAGCGTGGTCTCCTACTGGATTGATACCTTGGTTCTGAAAAACTGAGGGAAATACTTACGCTACTTTACTGCATCACCCTTTCCTCTTCAAGGGAAAACCAACACAGTGCTCAAGAGGTAGCAAGAATGATTTCTGGCGCCGTTGCCGGGGAGTCTACGCACAAGTCAAGACATACCAAGTACCCATCACAAAGTCTTATCCCTCGCATTACATTATTTTCCATTTGCCTCTCGTTTTCCTCTCCCCCACTTCACCCTTGCCGTTTTATTCGCCCTCTTTTCCCTTCGCCTCATTTTTTCGCTTGCTTCTTGTTTGCTCGTGTGTTGGATTGCTTACTTGTCACGATGGCTCAAGACAATACTAAATTGTGTGACTTTCTAATACCAACAACAATGATTTCCTTAGCACTCCGATTTCTCCTCTTATTGATGCTGAATCTTGTGAAATTAATGCTGCTTTGTTGAATCTTGTCATGAAATATCAATTCGCCGGCCTTCCTAGTGAAGATGCCGCTTCCCATCTAAATAGCTTTGTTGATTTGTGTGATATGCAAAAAGAAAGATGTGGACAATGATATTGTTAAATTGAAGCTATTTCCGTTTTCGCTTAGAGATCGCGCTAAAACTTGGTTTTCGTCTTTGCCTAAAAATAGTATTTATTCTTGGAATAAGTGCAAAGATGCTTTATCTCTAAGTATTTTCCTCCCGCTAAGTTCATCTCTCTTAGAAACGATATTATGAATTTTAAGCAACTTGATCATGAACATGTTGCACAAGCTTGGGAGAGGATGAAATTAATAATACGTAATTGCCCTACTCATGGTTTGAATTTGTGGATGATTATACAAAAAAATTATGCCGGATTGAATTTTGCTTCTAGAAATCTTTTAGATTCGGCCACGGGAGGCACTTTTATGGAAATCACTTTAGGAGAAGCTACTAAACTCCTAGATAATATTATGGTTAATTATTCTCAATGGCACACTGAAAGATCTACTAGTAAGAAGGTTCATGCGATTGAAGAAATTAATGTTTTGAGTGGAAAGATGGATGAACTTATGAAATTGTTTGCTAATAAGGTGTTTCTTGTTATCCTAATGATATGCCTTTGTCTACTTTGATTGAGAATAATAATGAATCTATGGATGTGAATTTTGTTGGTAGGAATAATTTTTGTAACAACGCGTATAGAGGAAACTTTAATCCTAGGCCGTTTCCTAGTAATTCCTCTAATAATTATGGTAATTCCTACAACAACTCTTATGGAAATTTTAATAAGTTTCCCTATGATTTTGAGACTAGTGTTAAATAGTTTATGATTTCTCAAAAGAATTTCAATACCTAGCTTGAAGAAAAAATGCTTAAGGTTGATGAATTGGCTAGGAACGTGGATAGAATTTCTCTTGATGTTGATTCTTTGAAGCTTAGATCTATTCCACCCAAGCATGATATCAATGAGTCTCTCAAATCCATGAGAATTTCTATTGATGAGTGCAAAGAAAGAACCGCTAGAATGCGTGCTAAGACAAATTGCTTTGTAAAGGCGTGTTCTTCTAGTTTTTATGAGAATAAAGATGAAGATCTAAAAGTTATTGATGTGTCTCCTATTAAATCTTTGTTTTGCAATATGAATCTTGATAATGATGGGACTGGAGATGAGTCAACTTTAGTTAAAAGCGTCCCAATAATTCGGAGTTTTTAGATCTTGATGCAAAAATGGGTAAAAGTGGGATTGAAGAGGTCAAAACTTTAGATAGCATTGAACCCACTATTTTGGATTTCAAGGAATTTAACTATGATAATTGATCTTTAATAGATTGTATTTCCTTGTTGCAATCCGTGCTAAATTCTCCTCATGCTTATAGTCAAAATAAAGCCTTTACTAAACATATCATTGATGATTTGATGCAATCTTATGAAGAAAAACTCGAGTTGGAAGTTTCTATCCCTAGAAAACTTTATGATGAGTGGGAACCTACAATTAAAATTAAAATTAAAGATCATGAATGCTATGCTTTGTGTGATTTGGGTGCTAGTGTTTCCACGATTCCAAAAACTTTGTGTGATTTGCTAGGTTTCCGTGAATTTGATGATTGCTCTTTAAACTTGCACCTTGCGGATTCCACTATCAAGAAACCTATGGGAAGAATTAATGATGTTCTTATTGTTGCAAATAGGAATTATGTGCCCGTAGATTTTATTGTTCTTGATATAGATTGCAATCCTTCATGTCCTATTATTTTTGGTAGACCTTTCCTTAGAAAGATTGGCGCAATTATTGATATGAAGGAAGGGAATATTAGATTCCAATTTCCATTATGGAAAGGCATGCAACACTTCCCTAGAAATAAGATTAAATTACCTTATGAATCCATTATGAGAGCCACTTATGGGTTGCCTACCAAAGATGGCAATACCTAGATCTATCCTTGTTTTTATGCCTAGCTAGGGGCGTTAAACGATAGCGCTTGTTGGGAGGCAACCCAATTTTATTTTTAGGTCCTTGCTTTTTGTTCCTGTTTAGTAATAAATATTTCATCTAGCCTCTGGTTAGATGTGGTTTTGTATTTTAATTAGTGTTTGTGCCAAGTAAAACCGTTAGGATAACCTACGGTGATAGTTATTTGATCTTGCTGTAAAAAACAGAAACTTTGCACTCACGAGATTAGTTTTCATAATTCACAGAAACGTGCTTTTCAGTTGATTATTGTTGCAGTAGATTAATAAAAAATATAGGACTTCCTAATTTGGTAGAAATTTTTAGGTTCCAGAAGTTTGCGTTTGATATAGATTGCTACAGACTGTTCTGTTTTTGACAGATTCTGTTTTTCGTGTGTTGTTTTCTTATTTTGATGAATATATGGCTAATAAAAGAGCTTATAAACCATAGAGAAGTTGGAATACAGTGGGTTTAACACCAATATAAATAAAGAATGAGTTCAATACAGTACCTTAAAGTGGTGGTTTGTTTTATTTCGCTAACGGAGCTTATGAGTTTTTCTGTTGAGTTTTGTGTTGTGAAGTTTTCAAGTTTTGGGTAAAGATTTGATGGATTATGGAACAAGGAGTGGCAAGAGCCTAAGCTTGCGGATGCCCAAGGCACACCAAGGTAAAATTCAAAGGACAACCAAAAGCCTAAGCTTGGGGATGCCCCGGAAGGCATCCCCTCTTTCGTCTTCGTCTATCGGTAACTTTACTTGGGGCTATATTTTTATTCACCACATGATATGTGTTTTGTTTGGAGCGTCTTGCATGATTTGAGTCTTTGCTTTTTAGTTTACCACAATCATCCTCGCTGAGTACACCTTTTGAGAGAGACACACATGATTCAGAATTTATTAGAATACTCTATGTGCTTCACTTATATCTTTTGAGCTATATAGTTTTTGCTCTAGTGCTTCACCTATATATTTTAGAGCACGGTGGTGGTTTTATTTTATAGAAATTATTGATCTCTCATGCTTCACTTAAATTATTTTGAGAGTCTTAAACAGTATGGTAATTTGCTTTAAATGTGAAATTAGTCCTATTATGATAGGCATCCAAGATGAGTATAATAAAAACTTCCATATTGAGTTCATTAATATCATGAGAAGTTGATACTTGATAATTGTTTTGAGATATAAAGGTGGTAATATTAGAGTTGTGCTAGTTGAGTAATTGTGAAATTGAGAAATACTTGTGTTAAGGATGGCAAGTCCCCTAGCATGCACGTGTGGTAAAAGTTGTGTGACAAATTTGACGCATAAGATGTTCTTTTATTGCTTTCCTTATGAGGGGAGGTCGGGGGCGCGTGATGGTTAACTCCTACCAACCTCTCCCCTAGGAGCCTGCGTAGTAGTACTTTGCTTCGAGGGCTAATAAACTTTTGCAATAAGTATATGAGTTCTTTATGACTAATGTGAGTCCATGGATTATACACACTCTCACCCTTCCACAATTTGCTAGCCTCTACGGTACCGTGCATTGCCATTTCTCACCTTGAGAGTTGGCGCAAACTTCGCCCCTGCATCCAAACCCCATGATATGATACGCTCTATCACACATAAACCTCCTTATATCTTCCTCAAAATAGCCACCATACCTACCTATCATGGCATTTCCGTAGCCATTACGAGATATATTGCCATGCAACTTTTCACTGTTTCGTTTAATATGACACACTTCATCATTGTCATATTGCTTTGCATGATCATGTAGTTGACATTGTATTTGTGGCAAAGCCACCATTCATAATTTTTTCATACATGTCACTCTTGATTCATTGCATATCCTGGTACACTGCCGAAGGCATTCACATAGAGTCATATTTTGTTCTAAGTATTGAGTTGTAAGTAATAAAAGTGTGATGATCATCATTATTAGAGCATTGTCCCATGTGAGGAAAGGATGATGGAGACTATGATTCCCCCACAAGTCGGGATGAGATTCTGAACTAAATAAAAAAAAGAGGCCAAACAAAAAAAAAGAGAAAAAGGCCCAAGAAAAAAAGAAAAAAAGAAGAAGAAAAAAATTGAGAGAAAAAGAGAGAAGGGACAATGTTACTATCCTTTTTCCACACTTGTGCTTCAAAGTAGCACCATGATCTTCATGATAGAGAATCTCCTATGTTGTCACTTTCATATACTAGTGGGAATTTTTCATTATAGAACTTGGCTTGTATATTCCAATGATGGGCTTCCTCAAAATGCCCTAGGTCTTCGTGAGCAAGCAAGTATGGATGCACACCCACTTAGTTTCTTTTGTTGAGATTTCATATATGTATAGCTCTAGTGCATCCGTTGCATGGCAATCCCTACTCCTCACATTGACATCAATTGATGGGCATCTCCATAGCCCATTGATTAGCCGCGTCAATGTGAGACTTTCTACCTTTTTGTCTTCTCACATAACCCCCATCATTATACTTTATTCCACCCATAGTGCTATATCCATGGCTTACTCTCATGTATTGCGTTAGGGTTGAAAAGGCTGAAGCGCGTTAAAAAGTATGAACCAATTGCTTGGCTAAAACCGGGGTTATGCATGATGAGAACGTTCTGTGTGACAAAATTGAAGCATGGCCTAACTATATGATTTTTAGGGATAAGCTTTCTTTGGCTATGTTATTTTGATAAGACATAATTGCTTGGTTAGCATGCTTGAAGTATTACTATTTTTATGTCAATATTAAACTTTTATCTTGAATCTTTCGGATCTGGACATTCATGCCACAATAAAAAGAATTACATTGAAAATTATGCTAAGTAGCATTCCACATCAAAAATTCTGTTTTTATCATTTACCTACTCGAGGACGAGCGGGAATTAAGCTTGGGGATGCTTGATACGTCTCCAACGTATCTATAATTTTTTATTATTCCATGCTATTATATTATCTGTTTTGGATGTTTAATGGGCTTTATTATACACTTTTATATTATTTTTGGGACTAACCTATTAACCGGAGGCCCAGCCCAAATTGTTTTCTTTCCTATTTCAGTGTTTTGAAGGAAAGAATATTAAACGGAGTCCAAACGGAATGAAACCTTCGGCAATGTGATTTTTGGAACAAACATGATCCAGAGGACTTGGAGTGGACTTCAAGCAATCAACGAGGAGGCCTGCCCCCCTGGGCGCGCCCCCACCCTCGTGGGCCCCTCGTAGCTCTCCTGACCGACTTCTTTCTCCTATATATACCTACGTACCCCGAAAACATCCAGGAGCACCACGAAACCCTATTTCCACCGCCGCAACCTTTTGTACCCGTGAGATCCCATCTTGGGGCCTTTTCCGGCGCTCCACCGGAGGGGGCATTGATCATGGAGGGCTTCTACATCAACACCATAGCCTCTCCGATGATGTGTGAGTAGTTTACCTCAGACCTTCGGGTCCATAGTTATTAGCTAGATGGCTTCTTCTCTCTCTTTGGATCTCAATACAAAGTTCTCCTCGATTCTCTTGGAGATCTATTCGATGTAATCTTCTTTTGTGGTGTGTTTGTAGAGATCCGATGAATTGTGGGTTTATGATCAAGATTATCTATGAACAATATTTGAATCTCCTCTGAATTCTTTTATGTATGATTGGTTATCTTTGCAAGTCTCTTTGAATTATCAGTTTGGTTTGGCCTACTAGATTGATCTTTCTTGCAATGGGAGAAGTGCTTAGCTTTGGGTTCAATCTTGCGGTGCTCGATCCCAGTGACGGTAGGGGAAACGACACGTACTGTATTGTTGCCATTGAGGATAAAAAGATGGGGTTTATATCATATTGCTTGAGTTTATCCCTCTACATCATGTCATCTTGCTTAAAGCGTTACTCTGTTCTTATGAACTTAATACTCTAGATGCATGCTGGATAGCGGTCGATGTGTGGAGTAATAGTAGTAGATGCAAGCAGGAGTCGGTCTACTTGTCGCGTACGTGATGCCTATATACATGATCATAACTAGATATTCTCATAACTATGCTCAATTCTATCAATTGCTCGATAGTAATTCGTTCACCCACCGTAATACTTATGCTCTTGAGAGAAGCCACTAGTGAAATCTATGGCCCCCGGGTCTATTCTCTATCATATTAATCTCTTGTTTTTTCTATTACCGTTTATTTTCCTTTCTTTACTTTTAGTCGTTATCATAAAAAGACCAAAAATATTATCTTATCAGCTCTATTAGATCTCACTTTTGCAAGTGGCCATGAAGGGATTGACAACCCCTTTATCGTGTTGGTTGCAAGGTTCTTATTTGTTTGTGTAGGTGCACGGGACTTGAGCGTGGTCTCCTACTAGATTGATACCTTGGTTCTCAAAAACTGAGGGAAATACTTATGCTACTTTACTGCATCATCCTTTCCTCTTCAAGGGAAAACCAACGCAGTGCTCAAGAGGTCGCACACCTCATCTGGTGCCCCTACCCATATACAGGTTGATCATGCTCCTGCTTCTACTGCTTTGCAGCTAGACCAGAGAAATCTGAAGAGCCCAAGGATCACGAATAAGTTGTACCACCTGTTGTGCCCCAGGAAACCGGAAAAGATGTTATTGTGACCCAAGTGTCTGAAGAGGTTGTTGTGCCTCCCTCTGTTGAAAATGCACCGAATGAAAAGGCCCTAGTGCCTGATAGTCAGAAAGCTGTTGAAGGAGTTCCAGCAAAAGAAAATGAAGGTCAGACTAGTGCTTCTGCTCCACCGAAGATGAAACGGCCCCTTGCTCCACTCAAACCTTTTGACAAAAATATGCCAGCACCTGATGCTTCTCAGCCCATGGTAATAAGCAATGAAGAAGATCTAAAAAATCCTCAGGAATCATTTCCCCTATTCCCTGCTGAATTTGGCCCAAATGGTCCTGCATTCAATGAGCAACTTCATCTTTTGAAGCTTGTTTCTTTGGGACATGCCCTTATGCAAGGTAAGGACTTTGCCTTCACCCAGATTTTGGACTCAAGATGAGGCTATGTACTATGCCTGGATTCTATTTGGAAAGAATTGGATTTTCAATCACAAGATTCTGAACTTTGCTGAGCTTGAAGAGATACCCTGCTTCCACCATGCCATCGAGCATTTTGAACATGCATTCCTAAAGGGTTTTCTTTGCTTCAATCATGGATGGAATCGATAGGTAATCCATCAATTCTATTCCAATTTGTACATCTCAGGAGAACTTGGAGATAGCTCAACATGGATCCTCAGATGGATGACCGGAAGGGAAAAGATCAAGTGCTCGGTAGATCAGTTCTTAGCTCTGCTAAATCTTCGTCGGTGTGAGTTTGAAAAAGATCGTGAACACATGCTGCACTACTGGGAAGTCTCTGAAGCACAACTTCACATGCTGATGGACCCCAAGCTAGTTGGAGATGAATGCGTTGAAATAGATCCTAAGAAGTTGGCCTATGAGAACAAAGTGATCTTTTTTGTGCTATGCAATTCTCTCATGCCAACGAACAGACCAGATTATATCAATGACATCGTGGGAAATGCTCTTCTACCTATCTCTCTAGGAATTCGCTTTGATGTTCCAGATTTATTCATTCGCAATTTGGCTTGTGCTGCTGACAGCCCCCAATCATTGAAGCCATATGCTCTGTGGATCATGTATGCAATTGAGCAGCTCATCGATGAAAAATTCTTCCGTCCTTATGTTCAAAAAGTTTTCATGCCACCAGTACGTGACACTCTCCATATGGTGAAGGATATTGGCAAAGGAAAGGCACCCGTTGATGTTGCTGGCGCTGCTTCTGCATCTGAGACTGCTACAAAGGCTAAGAAAGCAAAGGTTGCAATCCCAATGAAAATCCATCTCTGTATGAAATCTTCATCTGCACACAGCAAGCTCTGGAAAGCCACATCAAGCTGGATCGAAAGGAAAAGCTAGAGTTGATGACAGAGTTAAATATGCTTCATAATTATGCTCACCAAACCCTTTTGCATGAGAAGGAGGCAAAGAAGCGCTCCTGGACTCTTCTCAGGCAACATTATTCTCGCAAGCAGCTGGCTGCCAAAGGCACCAAGAAGGAATATGACTACTTGGATTTACTTGTTGCTCCTCGCATCCAAAGGCAAACCCCTGTGCTCCCTCAGCGTTCTGCATCAACTGACCTGTTGTTTATTGGACCTGATGATAAAATTGAAGACACAACTGGAACCCTCGCTTACAAGCCAGATGTTCATCGCAACATTTCCTCTGAAGCCCATGCTGCTACTCCTGCTTCTGCCTCGACCAATCCTTGCTCTGCGGATTCTGATTCGTCGAACAGTTTCAAATCTTATTCTGAGGACACTCCGGACAAGTAGTACCTCATATGTTTTCTCTTTTATTTTTGACACTTGTTGACAAAAGGGGGGAGAAGTAAATCGAGTGATAGATGAACGGGGTATTTGCAGGGTGTTTTTCATTCGCCATTTGTTTTTTTGCTTTTTGTAGTCGAACGTTTTTGTTTTCCTCGAACTATTTGCTTGTTAAACTTAATGCATCGCCTGTGGTGTTGAAATACTCGGTCGCCATGTAATGTTAATAACCCCCTGCAGTATTATTTGCTTCCAACTGTCTATCTGCAGGTGCTATCGAAAAATCTCTCCCTTGCAATGATTTCCCTCGATTGTTATCTATTGTGCATGGAAAGTAATAGCCTACAAGGAGGACAGGAAATCATCGAATGATAGTACAAATGGGGAGAGGTACATTGAGTAATAGATGAACTATATTTCCTATGATTGGATATGATATGATTATTATCCTTCGATTATCTAACCTTGCAGGAAAAGAAAGTCAGTCTCAGTCTAAATTTCGTAAGATGTGAAAGTTATCTTTATGACTGACAAAGTGTTTTTCCTTGCATATATCCTTCATATCATCTCTATTGCAGGAAAACCACATCTGAAGCTTACCCACTCCGAGCAATATACTCATGTTTATCTTGCTCTGTTCATACTCGAATATCTAACATGCAGGAATTTACATCTCATGTGTATTCAAATCATGTTTGAGAAAATCTTCATGACATATCCTTCGTCACAAATCATTTCAAAGGATTCACTATATCTAACAATTTTCAAATATTGTGTGACAGGAACCATCTTAGACAGTGTCGAGTGCATTGAAAAAGATCACAAATGAGATCATAGGCAATGTCACTCATACAAAGAATTACCTTGCTACCTTCCAGTTTATTTTATGCTCTGATGCATACCTTCAGGGGGAGTGTGTTTTATCTTCATAATTATCTCTCGTATTTTATCACCCTTCGCATTACATTCCATTCTTTCTCTATCCTTAGATGTAATCTATTTTGTCAACAACCATCCAAAAAGGGGGAGATTGTTGGTGCAATATCTGCCTTCCTAAGTTTTGGAGATTGTTGACAGAAACATGTATGGACTGATTTGTTTGCTAGTGCACACAGAGAGAAATAGTCCATACAGAACCGATGAGAATGTTGTCTCCGGTGCTAAGTTCTAGGAACTTCACTGAAGTATATCTACGCTGCAGAGAAGAATGAGCTACATCTAGTGAAGATTTTTAGACGAGAAGATTGATGTGAAGGAATTAACCCCTCGAAAAGTTTACAGCTGAAGCAAAGCATTTGGTTCGGTATTGTCGTCCTAAGAAATTGACTGCAGTGAATGGAAGTCGAAGACAAATCAAAGACGTAGTATTCTTTTCGTCTTTCTTCTTTGGTTCATTTGAGTCATAGGACCTCCATATTATTAAGAGGGGTATAGGTTCTCGAAGCTTAAATCCGATGTGATGCTTAGCCCAAAACCTATGAAAGTTGTGAGAGAAATCTCCTTGTGTTCCGAGCAAATACTTGTCAGCAAGAGACTGTGATCTTCTTCGCTGCGAGAGATTTATCTTGGATCGACGAGTTAGCATTACTTGCTCCGCAAGTAATGTTACCATTGTGCTCAAAATCCGACCGTTCAACTCGTGTCGTTCGGCCATTGGCTGCTCTCGATGTCTAATTTGGTCATTTCCCATCTGGGAAATCTGTGGCTATAAATAGCCAACCCGCGGCGGCTTTGTCCAGTGGCTGCTCCTCTTAAGATTTCTGAGAAGATTGATTTGAGCACCCCCTCTCCGAGTGATTTGAGTTCAAGATCCATCGAGAGAAAAATCAAGAGCCCAAACTTAGACAGTGGTTTAGCATCATAGTAGTTCTGAGTTAGAGTTCTTACTCTTTAGAGCTGCGCACTCTCTAGACGGATAGGTTTTGGCTCGAGTGTTGAAGAGTTGTCTTCACCGAGCTAGATCTTCAGCAACCAAGAGTGATTGTGGTTTGCAAAGGTCGGCCGAAGGTTTGGAGATTGCCGATAAGTATCTACCACGAGTGAAATCAACTGAAGTCTGATCAGCTTCGAGTTGAAGGAGAATAGGGTGAATAGATTTTATCTCCGTGTTAAGTCACAGCCCCTCCAACCAGACGTAGCCCTTTGGTAGAAGGGTGAAGTGGTCTACCAAATCTCGTTGTCGCTATCGAGCACCATTGGTTCATTCTACTTCACTGCAATTCCTCCGGCAGTTTACGTTCGTGCTCTGTGTCGATAGTTCATCTAATCATTATCGTCGGTTGTATCATTCATTCGTATCATTCATCTCTGTTGCTCACTCCAGATATCATTGTGTTCATCCTGCTGCATTCACATCACCTATTTTTCATCATATCCGTTATATTTTCTGGTTCTTCTGTGTAGTTTTCTTTCGCTGTTCATGTCATGTTTTATCTCATGTTACTTCATGTGATTGTGTCTAGCATTACTATCGTTGTGATCAAACCTATGTTATCGCAAGCCCGTGCCATAATTCCTTCCTACATCGATAGATATGCTCCCCCAAATCATGCTTGATTAAGCCTGCTGTGTCTGGGATTTGTTCAAAACATTCGAAAGAACTTTTGAATCTCCCATTCACCCCCCTCTGGTCGATATACTCTCGGTCCCAACAGGTACGTGCACGTCAACGACGGAGGGCGCGGTCGAAGGAACTGGAGGTGCGGTACTATGTGGCGTCCTCAACGACAGCGATGACGGTCGGGCCACCGTGCTCCCCACCGTGCCGGCCTCGAGCAACTCGTCACTCCTTCGCAAGCTGGCTTGAAGCGGCGAGTTGTTGAACCATGCGTCGGCTTGGGCAGCGACTTGCTCCGTCGAGCTAGGTGAGGGAGGGGGAGCAGCAGCGAGCTGCCTCGCTCGCACCCAGCGGGCTCAGCGAGCCTGCTGGGGAACGTTGCATGGGAAACAAAAAAAATTCCTACGCTCACCAAGATCAATCTCGGAGATGGACATCTACGAGAGGAGAGATTGCATCTACATACTCTTGCAGATCGCTAAGCGGAAGCATTAAGAAACATGGTTGATGCAGTCGAATGTCTTCGTGATCCAATCACGATCCGTCCTGCGAACTCTCGATCCAGCGCCGAATGGACGGCACCTCTGCGTTCTACACACGTACAGCTTGATGACGCCTTCACCTCCTTGATCCAGCAAGCAATGGTGAAGTAGTAGCTCGAGTCCTCCGGCAGCACGACGGCGGGGTGGTGGCGGTGGTGGAGAAATCTCGGCAGAGCTTTGCTAAGCACTACGGAGAAGAAGATGGCTACGAGGGAGAGGGAGGGCAGCGCCGTGGCATAGATGGGTGCGGCTTCCCTCTCTCTACCTCTCTATATATAGGGGAAGGGGGAGAGGCGGTGCCCCCCATTTAGGGCCGGCGGCCACAAGAGGGAAACCCTAGATGGGTTTTCCTCCTAGGAGACTTGGCCCCCAAGATAAAGTGGTGGGAGGCCCTAGGGGGAACCCCCAACCCTCCTAGTTACGTGAGATGGGGTGAGGGGGCGCTCAGCCCCTTAGTGGGCTAGTTTGCTGATACGTCTCCAACGTATCTATAATTTATGATGTATTCATGTTGTTATTTTATCATTCTTGGGTGTTTTACAATCATGTTATGGCAACTTTATATCATTTTTTTGGACTAACCTATTGACCCACTGCCCAGTGCCAGTTGTTGTTTTTTGCTTGTTTCTTATATCGCAGGAAATCAATATCAAACGGAGTCCAAACGCAACAAAACTTTACGGAGATTTTTTCTGGACCTGTTGGGGATATGACTATTTGTGTAAGCCGCCCAGGAGGGGCCGGGTTACGCAAAGAGGACTCATCAGAGGAAGCCCAAGACCAAGCATGAAGATGGCGGTTCAATAAAAGGCTTAAGGCTCACAGGCGGCTCAAGGCCCGTTGTAGTAAACCGCCATGATGGCATAACTTGTAACATAAGGTAGATTTAACTAGTCACCGAGCCGGACACTGTTTATAAGCCGGCCGGGACTCTGTACGCCACAGGGCGTCAACCCGTGTATATAAGGGGACGACCTGCTGGCGGCTTAGGGCAAGAAACAACTCATCGAGAGCCGGGCATAGCATATCTCGCTCCCTGGTCATCGAAACATCAATACCAACCCAACTAGACGTAGGCCTTACCTTCATTGTAAGGGGTCGAACTAGTATAAACTCTCTCGTGTCCTTTGTCTCGATTTAACCCCTTCAAGCTTCCTAGTTGCGATGGCTCCACAACCAAGTCCTTTCACGAGGACATTTGACATGACTATTCCACGACAGTTGGTGCCCACCGTGCGGCCAGCGCACGGTGGATTTGAGTTCTTGAAGGGCAACTTCGAAGGGCTCAAGGGATACGTAGTGGGCCGGATGACCAAGAGTCATCGCGGCAAGATCTACATCGACGACGAAGGCTGGGGTCCCGACGCCGGCTCAATTGAGTACGGATACTGGGTCCCCTTTGGCGGAATCCACGTCTTCATCGGCCGGATCGGTGAGCCGGGCCCTGAGCCGGACAACAGCACCGACCTCGTCGAGACGGCTCAGCGTGCGAGGAAGACCCGGACTCAGCCGGTCATGAGGCGTGCCTTCGTGGGCTGCATCCACGGAGAAGAATTTTCTGAAGGATCTGAAGATATGGGTGAGACGGCCGTCCTCTCGGACGGAGATTCGTCCGCCGGTTCAACAGATTCGTTGTACCAAGTGCAAGACGGCGTGCTCGGGGGCTGTTCCGACGGCATCAGTATTCCGGACCCCTTTGAGCTGCCAAGATGGGCCGGAATCTTCATGGATGGGACTCAGCCCGGCTCAAACTCTACAGCTGTGGCAGCGGCAACGTCCGGTTTAGGAGCAGCCGGGGCAGGCGGCCCCGTGCGCCCACCGGCTCAGGTGCTAATAGACCTCATGGACAAGCTTACAGCCCTGTTAACCGCCACAGTTACTCCTGCAGATAAAGATGAGCATGAAGCAGCGGTAGCACAGGTGCGTGAGGAGATAGCTCAGGCCAAGGAGGCCTTGGAAGCTGAGGATACTAGGCTAGCTACAGAACGGGCGGCTCTCGACGCTCGGGCGCAACGCTTGCAGTCAGAAGCTTATCAGCTCACAATGAGCCTAAACGCGTCTAATGAGGTAATGAGGAGGAGACATCAGAAAACTCAGTCCCATTTGCCTACGAATTACGATCCTCGGATTCTTTTTGCGAGACCCAGGGCCGGCCCAAGTAACCCGCCAGAAACCAATCAGCTTATGACAGCCAGAACAGGAGGGCCGACTCAGCCCCGGGAGACGGTGCCGCCTCACGTGAGCATGTCGCCGCCGCGTTATGTACCAAACCCCCAGGTCACTTTTCCAACCCTATGGAGGACTTAATTGCAGCTTCAACACATTTGGCAGCTCTTCCCATGGACGGTGATGACCCGGCGGCAGTGGAGACCCGGAGAGTCAGAGAACTTCTTCAAACAGCCTTGGCTCAGCAGGAGACCTATTCTTATAGCCGGGACAGAATCCATTCAACTCCCCCGCCTTGGTTAGCGCCGCCCTGCCAGAACCGGAGCCCGAGTTACAGCAGGCACATGGAATCTGAAGCTTTGTCGAGCAACGCCCAATGCCATAACCAGCCCGGTGGTTATCACCCGGTAGAAGACCAAATACGTCAGGAGAACGAACTAGCGGCTCAGGCAGCGGCTTATTAGGATCACCCAGAGTATCCGACGACGTCTGTTGAGGCGGGGGTAGCCACTAGAACCGGCGGTGTTCCTTGCCTGGTACCGGATCTGCGCAATGTACGTCTGCCCAAGGACTTCAAGGGACCTCGAAAGATACCGAATTACACGGCTGACTTACAGTCCGGGGCATGGATCGAGAGTTATGAGACGGCCATGGAGCTGCTAGAGGTCAGTGACGTAGTGATGGCTAAATATTTCACCATGATGTTAGATGGAACAGCCCGGTCTTGGCTGAAGGGGTTGCCACCCAATTCCATTAGCTCATGGGAAGAGTTAAAGGCCCGGTTCATTCAGAACTTCAAGGACACCTGCAAGCAATCTATGTCAATTGTGGACTTAACCAATTGTAAACAGGGGGAGGGCGAATCCACCACCCATTGGGTGCGCCAGGTTAAGGAGATAATTCACTCATCTGACAATATGGATGCCGGCTCTGCAGTCTTTATGTTGGAGAAGAATTGTAGTTTTGAGCCGCTGAGGCAGAAGGTGGGGCGCCTTAAACGTGACTGCAAGGACATGGGTACGCTGATGGCGGCTTTAGTCAAATGTGTCGATTCTGGTAGTACCAAGGATCCCGCGTCTGACGATGAGAAGACAGGGAAGGGAAGAAGGAACGGCAATGGAAAGGATCAACAGCATAACCCGGGGAATCAAAACGACAGTAAGCATAAGGCGGACGGTAACCCGGAGTTCGTAGCCAATGCTAACGCGCAGGGTAACAATCCGAGACGTAAGGGTAAACCGCCTCGATCCGGCGGGTCAGGCCCATCTCTTAAACAGTTACTTAATGAGCCCTGCCCGAGACACGGCACCAGGGAGCGGCCTGCCATGCACCTGTGGAAGGATTATGCAATCATGAAGGCGTTTAAGAATTCCAACACTTATGATGGCCATAATGGGTCTGGTGGTGGTTCAGGAGCTGGCGGTTTCCATGGCCCAGGTGGCGGCTTAGGATCCAGCGTTCAGGGACGTCAAGGAGGAGGCTATAACCAACAGCAGTCTGGTCAAGGAGAGCAGCAGCAGCAGCAGTCGGGTTATCAGAGCAACCCGAAGCAATTGAATTGTGGGCAGTATCACGTATTTACCACTAGCTTATGCAAACGTGACCAGAAGGTGCATAAGAGGGCCGTTAATTATGTTGAGCCGGCAATCCCTCGTTATTCGAGGTGGTCAGAGCAGCCCATCATATGGAGCAGGGAAGATCATCCTCCGCGGGTCGATAACCCGGGTCAGTTGGCCTTGGTAGTGGCGCCTCAGGTTGGTGGGTATAAGTTCAGTAAGGTGCTCATGGACGGGGGTAGTAGCATCAATATCCTCTACTATGAGACCTTTCGACGCATGGGATTAAATGATAAAAATCTGAGAACATCCAACACTGTTTTCCATGGAGTTGTCCCTGGTAAGTCGGCTTACCCAGTTGGCAGGATTGAGCTGGAGGTGGCCTTTGGAGACGAATATGACTCTAGAGCTGAGAAGTTGACATTTGAGGTGGTCAAAATCAGGAGCCCATATCATGCTCTGTTTGGGCGGCCGACTTATGCTAAGTTTATGGCCCGGCCATGTTATGTTTATTTGCAGCTCAAGATGCCGGGTCACAAGGGCACCATTACTATGCATGGCAGTCGGAAGGTAGCACTGGAGTGTGAAGAAGGTGACGTGGCTTATGCTAAGTCGGCCTGTGCAGCAGAAGAGCTCAAATTTTATCAAGATAATGTTGACCCGACGGATATGACATCCCTGAAGAAGCCAACTACAGAGCACGACCCGGCATTGAAGTTTAAGTCGGCAGCTGAGACAAAGCTTGTTGATTTTACCCCGGGTGACTCTTCTAAACAGTTCAGCATCAGCAGCAACTTGGATCCCAAATAGGAAAGCGCGCTCATCGAGTTCATCCGTGAGAACCAGGACATCTTTGCATGGAAACCTTCTGACATGCCGGGTGTACCGAGGGAACTCGCTGAGCACACTCTCAACATTGATCCAAAGTATAAGCCGGTCAGGCAGTTTCTTCGGCGTTTTAACAAAGAGCGACGGAAAGCTATTGGGGAAGAAGTCGCCCGGCTCTTAGCGGCCGGGTTTATCATTGAAGTTTTTCATCCGGAGTGGTTGGCTAACCCAGTGCTTGTCCTAAAAAAGAACGGCACCTGGCGGATGTGTGTGGACTACACGCACTTAAACAAGGCTTGTCCAGCTGATCCCTTTGCTCTTCCCCGTATTGATCAAATCATTGATGCTACGGTGGGTTGTGAGTGTTTGAGTTTTTTGGATGCTTACTCCGGTTATCATCAGATTAAGATGGCAGTTAAGGACCAGGAGAAGATGGCTTTCATCACTCCATTTGGAGCCTTATGCTATGTATCTATGCCGTTTGGGCTCAAGAGTGCCCAGGTGACTTATCAGCGGTGTGTGCAGAACTGTTTGCACGATCAAATTGGGTGTAATGTTCATGCTTATGTGGATGACATTGTGGTGAAGTCCAGAGAAAAGGAGACCTTGATATCTGACTTAAAGGAGACCTTTGATAATCTCCGGGTTTACAAGATGATGCTTAACCCGGCCAAGTGTGTGTTTGGCGTTCCTGCGGGCAAGCTCTTGGGCTTTCTGGTGTCCAACAGAGGCATCGAAGCTAACCCGGAGAAGATTAAGGCGATTACCTCCCTGGCTAAACCGGCGTGCATCAATGATGTTCAGCGACTGGCGGGTCGTGTTGCCGCCTTAAGTTGGTTCATAAGTCGGCTCGGTGAGAAGGCCCTCCCATTGTATCAGATGATGAAGAAAACTGACACTTTTGTATGGAGTGAGGCCGCTGATGCTGCTTTCGAAGACTTAAAGAGACAATTGTCTGAGCCACCGGTTCTCGCGGCTCTGATTGATAAAGAGCCTTTGCTGTTATATGTGGCTGCCAATTCATGAGCCGTCAGCATTGCCATCATGGTGGAGCGTAAGGAAGCCGGTAAGGAGCATCCGGTTCAACAGCCGGTTTACTACATCAGTGAGGTGCTCATTAAGTCCAAGCAAAGGTACCCGCATTGGCAGAAGCTTGTTTATGGAGTGTTCATGGCCAACCGGAAGTTGAAGCAGTACTTTCAAAGCCACCCTCTAACTGTGGTAAGTTCTGCCCCTTTGGGAGACATCATTCAGAACAGGGAGGCCACAGGACGAGTTGCCAAGTGGGCCATTGAGCTTGGGCCTCACGATTTGAAGTACATGCCACGTAATGCTATTTAGTCTCAAGCCTTGGTGGACTTTATAATGATTGGACAGAGTTATAGGCCCCTGAGGAGAAGCCGGATAACACATATTGGACGATTCACTTTGATGGGTATAGGCAGCTAGAAGGCTCGGGGGCTGGAGTGGTGTTAACTTCCCCTCGAGGTGAAAAATTTTGTTATGTACTCCGGCTTATGTTTCGATGTACTAACAATGCAGCTGAATATGAGGCTTTACTCCATGGTCTCCAGATGGCTTGGGCGACTCAGATCTTGTGGCTCAACAAGTGTCAGGCAAGTGGGATTCCAAGGACCCCCTAATGGCGGCTTATCGTCGTGAGGTAGATGCTGTAGCTGGTCACTTCATGGGTTATCAAGTGGAGCACATCGATCGAAGGAAGAATGAGGCGGCTGATGCTTTAAGCCGGTTGGGATCCCAACGTAAACCGGTGCCGCCCAATACCTTTCTCGATGTGTTACATAACCCTTCTATCAAGGTGCCTACCGAGGAAGAACTAGCAGTGCCAGACCCGGAGGCACTGCTGGTGGTGTCTCTTCACGTTATCCCGGATTGGACGGTTCCTTACTTGGCTTATATGACACGGGATGAATTGCCGGAGGATGAGACATTGGCGAGAAAAATTATCAGGCGCCCCAAATCCATGACGATTGTTAACGGCGAATTACATCACCTAAGCGTCACGGGGCGTTTCAACGCTGTGTGTCACCTACAGAAGGCCAAGAAATACTTCGTGAGATCCATGAAGGAGATTGTGGCCATCTTGCCGGGTCAAAATCTCTCGTAGCCAAGGCTTTTCGTCATGGTTTTTATTGGCTGACGGCTCATGCTGATGCGGAGGATCTGGTCAGAAAATGTGATGGTTGTCAAAAGTTCTCACGACGAGCTCATGTGCCGGCTCAAGAATTGAGAATGATCCCAATCACTTGGCCGTTTGCAGTCTGGGGGCTTGACATGGTTGTACCTTTCAAAAGGTCTAAAGACAAAAAGACACATCTACTGGTGGCGGTGGACAAGTTTACCAAGTGGGTTGAGGCAGAGCCGGTCTGTAAGTGTGATGCAGCCACGGCAGTTTAGTTCATGAAAAAGGTGATCTTTCGTTTTGGTTTTCCGCATAGCATCATAACTGATAATGGCACTAATCTCTCTAAGGGTGCCATGGAAGAGTTCTGTCAAAGAGAACATATCCGGCTTGATGTTTCGGCCGTTGCTCATCCTCAATCCAATGGGCAAGCAGAGAGAGCTAATCAAGAGATCCTAAAAGGTATCAAACCCCGGCTCTTAGTCCCCTTACAGCGGACTCCGGGTTGTTGGGTGGAGGAGTTACCCTCCGTGTTATGGAGCGTCAACACTACGCCTAACAGATCTACGGGATACATACCTTTCTTCATGGTTTATGGAGCAGAGGCGGTCCTGGCAAGTGACATCCGGCATGACTCACCCCGTGTGGTGGATTACGTTGAGGCGGATAGCGAAAGGCTCATCGGGATGCACTTGACTTGTTGGACGAGGAGCGAGACTTGGCAATAGCCCACTCGGCAATTTACCCGCAAGACTTGCGCCGCTATCACAGCCGCCGGGTTAGGAGCAGAACCTTTCAGGAAGGCGACTTGGTGCTCCGGCTCATCCAGGATCAGTCTAACATGCACAAGCTATCCCCGCCTTGGGAAGGGCCCTTTGTGGTCAGCAAGAATCTACACAACGGGTCATATTATCTCATCGATATTCGAGAGCACAAGGACTCACTTAAATCGGAGGAGGAGACCCACCGGCCGTGGAATATAGCTCATCTCCGGCCTTACTATACTTAAGTTACCAGTTCTTAAGATACCTTTTATGATGTACATATTATATAAAGCAATAAAGCAGGACCTCTGTCCTTTTTTCCCATAAAGAATGTTTTATGTCTTCTTTATCAGGTGATGGACACTGCCAACAGGGGACGGATCATATCTGAATCTGGCTTTCCCTTTGGTCCGGCTTATGATCATATCTGAATCTAGCCATGGTCACTTGGGGGCTTCCTGTTCAAACATAGGTCGTATTCGAACCAAAGAGAACATAGATGTCGATACCCACTTGATCGGCATACTACCAAACCCACTTGGGGGCTTCTTGATCATATTTGAATCATAGCTTAACCCCTTTGGGTCTGACGTGGATCGTATTCGAATCAGCGTCATTAAACAACTCTTATGTTCACTTGGGGGCTTCCTGTTCAAACATAGGTCGTATTTGAACCAAAGAGAACATAGCTGTCGATACCCACTTGATCGGCATCGCCAAAGCCACTGGGGGCTATATGATCGTATCCGAATCTTAGCTTAACCCCTTTGGAACGGTTCTCTGATCGTATTCGAATCAGGAGCCTGTGAACATTATTTATAAGTATGATTACTTTAACTTTCATTGAAACCTTCTTGAGGAGATGGTTCTTGATCCTTCCGGTTTCATATTGATTACCTTTAGGTTCTAAAAGTGCCGGGTAAAGCCTTATATGAGCCGGGGAGACTATTAAAAGGGTCACAGGTATGCTGTTGTGATTATATTCTAACTAATCATGAACCGGCTTATACATGTTGTCTTTTGATCATGTTCCGGGTTATCAATACTCTATAACCCCCTGGCGCAGTGAACCGCCCAGGAAACCTTGCCTGTTTTTATGTGCAGGATAAAGCAGAGCAAGTTCAAACATCAAGGAAATACACGGTTAACATAAGCCAGAGGAATTCAGTGAGGGCGGTTTACAAAAGCAATCAGTACCATAAAGCATGACAAGCATTAAGGAGTTTTCTCTATCCTATTACAAGACTCCCCGAGTCTAAAATAAGTGAAGCATTGTTTTTGCAGAAGTTATAACACAGCTGGCGGCTCATTCCTCCGGCTGGCTTGACGACTCCGGGTTATCCTTCCCCGCCTCTCCTTTGGCTGTTTTGTCCTGGAAGGTGGACGAGGCCCAGTTAATGCCGCTCAAGGCTTCAAATTCAGCCTCATTATCTATTAAACTGGCCAGGTCCACTTCAGGGGCAAAGGTATGCTTACGCGTTGGAGGGATCAGGCTAACTTGGTCATATGGGGCATTTGGGATTCTCCGGTTCTCACTATCGTAACCCGGCGAATACTTAGTAAGATCAGTATCATTCCCAATGAGAGTCGCCAGGGGACGTATGGCTTTAACACAGGCAGTGAAGTCTTGGTCGTCAAAAGCAGTGCCGTCCTCTTTAAGGCTTGGATATCCGAGAGAGAGATCAGCAAGGTCAAGTTCCGGCACCCATGCTCTTGCCCGACTTAATGCAGCCACGGCTCCGGCTCTCGCATATGCCCGCCTTAAGTCCTGAATTCGTTGAGGTAGCACCGAAAGATGCCTCAACACATCTTGTAGGAGCCAAGGAGTGGTATTTCATAAGGCCACAACGGCCAACGCACGATGTGACCCGAAGTACAGCTGCTCTACTAAGGTATACACCGCCTTAAGCTTGATCAGCATATTTTCCTTCAGATTGGTACTCCTGGGGCCTGTATGTTCACAGGTATAACCATAAGCCGGAGGTAATTATTACGATAACTCTGGAAAGATTACAATATTTACGAGCGACTTACCGAAGATGGCTGAGACCATTTGGGATATCTGCTGTTTTAAGTCGGACAACTCGTTTGTTGCCTCGGCAAGAGATGCCTCTGCTGTTTCAGCCCGAGTCACCAGTGAAGCCCTCTCATCAACCCAAGTTTTCTTCTCTGATTCAAAATTTTTCTTCAGCTTGTCTTGTTCGGAGACACTGAATTCAAACTTGGAGTTGGCTTTCTGGGCTTCGAGATCTTGGGTTTTCAACTGACTCTTCAGATCGACAATCTCCGCCTCAAATTGACTTATGGTGGCCTGCATCGACATCAGGCTATGGTAAGAATCATGGTAAGATAACATTCAAGTCCCAAACACTTTACAAGTAAAGATACTTGGCACTTGGGGGCTAATGTATGCTTAAAGAATTTTGTTAACCTATTTTGACGAGTCATGCATATTAAGTCTCAAGAACTTTACAAGTAAAGGTACTTGACACTTGGGGGCTAATGTATAACCCAAATTCAAAGTTTCATGCTACCACCGGGTTAAACATATTCAATTTAAGCCGGGCAAAACTAACAGTAAGTCAATTATTAAGTCTACAGCATATTCATTCATAAGCAATAGACTTGGGGCTAGTATAGTAAGTAAGGTTCAGAATAAACGCATAAATTATACCTCAGATTTATGCTGTATTTGCTTCACCATGTCAATTTCCAGGTCACGACTACTGTGCATTTGGTTCAGATAGCCCGAGACTATATCACCAATACTCAGGTGAGAATAATCAGTGATGTCCTGTTTGGCTTTCCGACGCTGGGCAAACTCCTCCTTGGCAGTGCATTGGGCAAGAACAGTAGGCCGGCCCGGTTCAACATATTGGCTCTTCACAATTTCAACCTCCGGGTCAGTTGTCTTGACCGGGCTAGGAGTTTCCAGGTCATCCAAGTTGTGGATAAAGTCTTCTGCAGGCGGGTCGGAGGTTGGCACCGGAATGTCAGAAGCCGGTTTAGTAACCACCGGTTCAAGCACCGGTTCAGTAACCACCGGGTCTCGGGATGGCTTATCCTTCTTTGCCCTCTTGCTGGGCTTTACTTGCAAGCTGTCAATCAAAGTGGAAGGATAAGCATCAAAGTATAAGTATGGAAAAACTTAAAGTAAAGAAAGGTTATATTACCCGGGAGCCGTTTTGAAAGCCGGCATGTTTGATTGCATTGACTCGTCAAAAGAAGGGGAGGTATCCTGATAGTTGGAGTCAGATGAATTGAGAGGTTGGCGAATCAAACCCATCAAAGGTAAAACGAGACGTAAATCGGAGATAACCTCGGTCCGACGTTTCCTGGTTACATCGGGTAAGCCGGAGGAGAGCTCTGCGTCCTGGTTGGCCCGAGTCTGCCGCCGATTTTCAAGTTGTTGTTGCTTCAAAAGAAATTGAGGATCTTGGTAAGCTAGAGGGTGTGAAAACCTTACTTCCCGGGTCACCCTTCGGATTTTTTGGGTTGGCAAAGGCTCTGAGTCAGAGGAAATTATAGTTACCTCTTCGCCAACTACTTGACTGTTCCCAGTATCCTCCTGAAAGGATCAAATGTCAGTAAAGTAATGACAAAGGAGTTAAAGAAAAACAAAAAATGTTACCTCTTCTTCATCCGAAGAAGAGTCATCCAGTTTAAACATATCGGAGGCCCTGGGTTTCTTCTTCCTAGAGGTGCCCGTCTTAGCGGCTTTCCTTTCAGTTTTTTTGGCCGCCCTGGCCTGTTTGGCAGCCTCATGGTCATACTTGACCTTCCAGAAATTATCACCAGCCTGTGGAAACAGATGAAGAATCGTAAGTACAAGAAGGTAACATATGAAAGAGTATTGATGAAGATTAGTAACTGACCGCAGGAGCTGGGTTCTTCTTGCAGAAGGGAAGTAAACCAAAGGTATTGCTGGTTACGGTGCCCTCCTTCAATAGCGACTGGACTGTAGCATCTACCACATCATCTGGTAAGTCCTCAGGGCTATGACGCATTGGGTCTCTTTCTCGCCTGTGTAAGTACACATTAAGCCGGAGCGACGGCTTAATGGTAGTATCCGCCAGGTGACCCAGACCCGGACCAAATCAATGCCACTTAACCCGTTGCCTAAAAGGGCTTTGATCTTCTTGATGGTGGGATTAAGAGGCAGGCGCTCAATAGCAGTCAACTTGTCCACCAAATGATGGTTGGACTCAAGACGCAGGGCACGAAAGCCGGGCAGAGGCTTCTCATTAGCTGGAGATGTATCTTGACAGTAGAACCATGTCTGGTTCCAGTCTTTTGGGTGACTCGGTAGCTCAGCGTAAGGAAAGAGGCAATCTCTCCGCCGCTGGATTGAGATGCCGCCAAGCTCAAGACTAGGCCCGTTGGCACGTTCGTTCTGCCGGTTCAAGTAAAAAAGTTCTCTGAACAACAGCAGACTTGGCTCGTCTCCTAGGTATACCTCACAGAAGACTTGGAAATTACACAGATTTGACACGGAATTGGGTCCAATGTCTTGAGGCTTCAGGTCAAAGAAATCCAAAACTTCCCTGAAGAATTTTGAGCTGGGAGGGGCAAATCCCCGGCTCATATGATCTATGAAAAATACTACCTCCCCATCCTTGGGTTGAGGTATCTCCTCAGACGGGTGAGGGGCACGATAAGACATGGCTTCCTTCTTTGGCAGATGGCCAGACTTTACAAACTCGGCGAGTTTGCTTTTGGTTACTGTGGATGGAACCCAATTGCAAGTCACAGGGGCCTTGGCCGCCTTAGGAGCCATGACAATATTTGACCTACGACAAAATAAGAAGGCTCCGGTTAAACTTTAATCCGGAGACATATCTAAATTGTTCACAGTGGCGGCTTAAGAAAGGGGCCTAATGATATAAGGGTGCTTGTACAATAATAATTAAGCCGCTATCAGTATCAAGAGCAATTCAAAAAATTTTAAGATCATGAGAAGAAGGCAAGGTTCACAGTTCAGTATCATTTATTTAAACCGGACGCTTAGACAGAAGTGATAGAAGCAAGTTTTACAGAAGAAACTTTCCGGGTGATATAAACAAGTTTCACAGACGACAGCTATTATTATGGATCAAATTGTTGCTCTGAAAGGAAAATTTTCTAGACCTAGAAACAGAACAGAGAAGTTCATACAGTTGAAGACGGTTTCTAAGCAAGGAAACGGAGATCTATTTTTATGCAAGATCAATACAAACAACTACCGCGGCAGTTCTATACAGTTTTACGACCTAAACAGGGCGTTGAATGTGAGAACTAGCGAGGGTTTGTGTCGGGCAGTGATGAACGCCGACGAACTCAGCAGAGTTCCAATGCAGATCTGAGAAAGGGGGGAGAGGAACTCACGGATGAAGGCGAGCTGCGGAGATTCACCGACGTTTTCTAGTCAGAGTCAGGTCGATGCGGCGGCCTGAGTCGATGCAGACGAGGGGATCAATGGCGGCGGTGGCGGAGCTCGAGTGGCAGAGAGGAGAGGAAGAAGACGACTGGAAGGAGAAGAATGAAAGAAGGGTCATGCCTATTTATAGGGAGAGGATAACTGAGATGGCGCGGGAGACGAGGAGATAAGAATTACTATCCAGCGGCCCCGACGCCTCGATTTTCGGAACACTTAATAAGGCGCAGATCTGTTGAAGGATATGACAGAATAGAAAATGAATTAAAGAAAGGATGATGTCATGCCAGGTTAAGGTGGATCCAGAGGATGACGTCACGGCGGGTTAAAAGAAAGCCCTCTGTATAGTCAAAAGACTGAAGATTTATTCGAAGTATATTTTAAGATTAACATGAAGAGGTTCAAATCAATCTGGGGCCTAATGTTGGGGATATGACTATTTGTGTAAGCCGCCCAGGAGGGGCCGGGTTACGCAAAGAGGACTCATCAGAGGAAGCCCAAGAGCAAGCATGAAGATGGTGGTTCAATAAAAGGCTTAAGGCCCACAGGCAACTTAAGGCCCGTTATAGTAAACTGCCATGATGTGCATAACTTGTAACATAAGGTAGATTTAACTAGTCACCGAGCCGGACACTGTTTATAAGCCGGCCGGGACTCTGTACGCCATAGGGCGTCAACCCGTGTATATAAGGGGACGACCTGCTGGCGGCTTAGCGCAAGAAACAACTCATCGAGAGCCGGGCATAGCATATCTCGCTCCCTGGTCATCGAAACATCAATACCAACCCAACTAGACATAGGCCTTACCTTCACCGTAAGGGGCCGAACTAGTATAAACTCTCTTGTGTCCTTTGTCCCTATTTAACCCCTTCAAGCTTCCTAGTTGCGATGGCTCCACAACTAAGTCCTTTCACGAGGACATCTGACGTGACTATTCCACGACAGGACCAGAAGGAACCCAATGGGCCTGAGCTGCACCTGGGGGGTGCCCCGAGGGGGGCACAACCCACCAGGGTGCGCCAGGCCCCCTGGCGCGCCCAAGTGGGTTGTGCCCACCTCGGTGGCCTCCTGTACCCCTCTTTGCACTATAAATTCCCAAATATTCCGAAACCCTTCGGGGTAGCCCTAGATCAGAAGTTCCGCCGCTGCAAGGCTCTGTAGCCACCGAAAACCAATCTAGACCCTGTTCCGGAACCCTATCGGAGGGGGGAATCATCTCCGGTGGCCATCTTCATCATCCCCACAGCCACCACGATGAGGAGGGAGTAGTTCTCCCTCGGGGCTGAGGGTATGTACCAGTAGCTATGTGTTGTATCTCTCTCTCTCTCTCTCTCTCTCTCTCTCTCTCTCTCTCGTGTTCTTGAGATGGAACGATCTTGATGTAACGCGGGCTTTGTTGACATAGATGAAGTTGTCTTATGGGGTATTTCCCCACAGCCACCACATATGGGGTATTTCCCCTCTCTATCTTGTATTGAGGTTTCCCTTTGAAGTTGTCTTATCGGATTGAGTCTTTAAGGATTCGAGAGCACTTAATATGTGTTTTGCATGAGGATATCTATAGTGACATTGGGATAACCAATTGAGTTACTTGATGTGTATTACTGTGATCAACTTGTGGGTTCCGTGACCTTAGGGCCTATGCATAGGGTTTGGCACACGTTCTCATCTTGAATTTCCGATAGATACTTTGGGGCACTCCTTGGGAATCAAATAGATAAATCTGAAATTGTGTGGTACTTATCGTATAATCAAACCCACGGATACTCGCGGTGACATTGGGATATCTCATTGACATTAGGGCTTTGGTTGATTTGCATCTTAAGGCATTATTCTAAAGAATAGCTTTGTGGTGGTTTCGTGCCCGACAACAATTTCTATATAACAAGTAATTTTGGAGTGAACTCTATGCCGCACTTGAGGGATTTACATATGATTCAACTATGTCAACACTGTTGGGAGATCACACTAGTGAAAGTACGGACCCTAGGCCTTGTTTCTAAGCATTGCAATACTGTTTTTGTGCCCGTTTACTATTTGCTACCTTGCTATTTTTATTTATTTGGATTATAAAAATATATTTCTACCATACATATTACACTTCTATCACCATCTCTTCACCGAACTAGTGCGCCTATACAATTTGCCATTGTATTGGGTGTGTTGGGGACAAAAGAAACTTTTTATTATTTGGTTGCAAGGTTGTTTGAGAGAGACCATCTTCATCCTACACCTCCCATGGATTGATAAACCTTAGATCATCCACTTGAGGGAAAATTGCTACTGTCCTAAAAACTCTATGTTTGGAGGCCCAACACGAGTCTACAAGTATAAAGTTGCGTAGTAGACATCATTTGCCCCCGCCCCTTGGCCCATGGGGCCCCCAACACTTGTCCCCCCCCCCCGAAACCCCTTTCGGTGACACTGGTCATCACCCAGTACCCCCGAAACAATTTCGGACTCCAATACCCTCCGTCCAATATATCAATCTTCACCTCCGGACCATTCCGGAGTTCCTCGTCACGAATGGGATCTCATCCGGGACTCGGAACAACCTTAAGTAACCACCATAATGACTCAACTATACTTATATCATCACCAAACGTTAAGTGTGTAGACCCTACGGGTTCGAGAACTATGCAGACATGACCGAGACACCTCTGTGGTCAATAACCAATAGCGGGACCTGGATGACCATATTGTTTCCTACACATTCTACGAAGATCTTATCGGTCGAACCTTGATGTCAGGGATTTAGCTAATCCTGTATGTAGTTCCCTTTGTCTATCGGTATGTTACTTGCCCGAGATTCGATCGTTGGTATCTCCATACGTAGTTTAATCTTGTTACCGACAAGTCTCTTGACTCGTTCTGTAATACAAGATCCCGTGACTAACTCATTGGTCACATTGCTTGCAAGCTCATTCTGATGTTGCATTATCGAGTGGGCCCTGAGATACCTCTCCGTCATACGGAGTGACAAATCCCAGTCTTGATCCATGCCAACTCAATAGACACCCTTGAAGATACCTGTAGAGCACCTCTATAGTCACCCAGTTACGTTGCGACGTTTGGTACACGTAAGGTACTCCTCCGGTGTTAGTGAGTTGCATGATCTCATGGTCATAGGAACATATACTTGACATGCATAAAACAATAGCAATAAACTTGACACAATCATATGCTACATTTATAGTTTGGGTCTTGTCCATCACATCATTCTCCTAATGATGTGATCCCGTTATCAAATGACAACTCATGTCCATGGCTAGGAAACCATAGCCATCTTTGATCAACGAGCTAGTCCGGTAGAGGCTTACTAGGGACACGTTATTGTCTATGTATTCACACATGTATTTGAGTTTCCAGTCAATACAATTATAGCATGGATAATAAACGATTATCATGAGCAAGGAAATATAATAATAACCATTTTATTATTGCCTCAAGGGCATATTTCCAATAGTCTCCCACTTGCACTAGAGTCAATAATCTAGCATCACATGGTAATGAATCTAACACCCATAGAGTTCTGGTGTTGATCATGCTTTGCCCGTGGAAGAGGTTTAGTCAACGGATCTGCGACATTCAGGTCCGTATGTATCTTGCAAATGTTTATGTATTCCTCCTTGATGTAATTGTTGGGAAATGTTGCATGGAAAACAAAAAAGAATCTACGCACACGCAATGATCTATCCATGGTGATGCATAGCAACGAGGGGGAGAGTATGTCTACGTACCCTCGTAGACCGTAAGCGGAAGCGTTTGACAACGCAGTTGATGTAGTCGAACTTCTTCTAGATCCGACCGATCAAGTACCGAACGTACGGCACCTCCGAGTTCTGCACACGTTCAGCTCGGTGACGTCCCTCGCCTTCTTGATCCAGCAAGACGTCGAGGTAGTAGATGAGTTCCGTCAGCACGACGGCGTGGTGACGGTGATGGTGAAGTGATCCTCGCAGGTCTTCGCCTAAGCACTACGAAAATATGACCAGGGGTGTAAACAATGGAGGGGGTGCCGCACACGGCTAGGCAATTGTCTGGTTGTACTAGGCTCCCCCCCCCGCCCCACATATATATAGGTGGGGGAGGGAGCAGCCAGGAGGGCGCCCCAAGTAGGCTGAATCCTATTCCACACTTGCCTTTCCACCTTCCTTTTCCTGCTCCACCTTTCGCCGGCCCATATGGGGGGCGCACCAGCCCCTTGTGGCTGGTGCATTTCCCCTCTTGGCTCATAAGGCCCATATCTTTTGCCGGGGGTGCCCGGAACCCCTTCATGTGACCCTATATGTACCTGGTACCCTCTGGAACACTTCCGGTGTCCGAATACTATTGTCCTATATATCAATCTTTACCTCTCGACCATTTCGAGACTCCTATTCATGTCCGTCATCTTATCTGGGACTCCGAATAACATTCGGTCACCAAATCAAATAACTCATATAATACTATATCGTCATCGAACGTTAAGCGTGCGCACCCTACGGGTTCGAGAACTACGTAGACATGACCGAGACACCTCTCCGGTCAATAACCAATAGTGGAACCTGGATGCCCATATTGGCTCCTACATATTCTACGAAGATCTCTATCAGTCGAACCGTTATGACAACATACGTAATTCCCTTTGTCCATCGGTATGTTACTTGCCCGAGATTCGATCGTCGGTATCTTCATACCGAGTTCAATCTCATTACCGCCAAGTCTCTTTACTCATTCCGTAATACATCACCTCGTGACTAACTCCTTAGTCGTTTGCTTGCAAGCTTATGATGTGTATTACCGAGAGGGCCCAGAGATACCTCTGTGATACTTGGAGTGACAAATCCTAATCTCGATCTATGCCAACTCAACAAACACCTTCGGAGATACCTGTAGAGCATCTTCATAATCACCCAGTTACGTTGTGAAGTTTGATAGCACACAAGGCATTCCTCCGGTATCCGGGAGTTGCATAATCTCATAGTCGAAGGAATATGTACTTGACATGAAGAAAGCAATAACAATAAAACTGAATGATCAATATATTAAGCTAACGGATGGGTCTTGTCCATCACATCATTCTCCTAATGATGTGATCCCGTTATCAAATGACAACTCATGTCCATGGTTAGGAAACCTTAACCATCTTTGATCAACGAGCTAGTCTAGTAGAGGCTTACTAGGGACACGGTATTTGTTTACGTATTCACACATGTCTTTAAGTTTCTGATCAATACAATTCTAGCATGAATAATAAACCTTTGTCATGAATAAGGAAATATAAAATAACAACTTTATTATCGCCTCTAGGGCATATTTCCTTCAGTAATCACGGATGGAATTGAAGTGTCGCTTTATGTGTCTGGTCCTCTTGTGAAACCTTGGTTCCTTGGCCAGAGCAATGGCACCAGTGTTGTCACATAACAGAGTCATTGGGTCCAGTGCACTGGGCACAACTCCAAGATCTGTCGTGAACTGCTTCATCCAGACACCTTCCTTCGCTGCCTCCGAGGCAGCTATGTACTCTGCTTGGCATGTAGAATCAGCGACCACGCTCTTCTTGGAACTGCACCAGCTTACTGCTCCCCCATTCATAATGTATATGTATCCGGTTTGAGACTTAGAGTCATCCAGATCAGTGTCAAAGCTTGCATCAACGTAACCCTTTATGTCGAGCTCTTGACCAGCTCAATAAACAAGAAACATTTCATTAGTCCTTTTCAGGTACTTAAGGATATTCTTCACTGTTGTCCAGTGATCCACTCCTAGATTACTCTGAAACCTTCCGGCCATACTTATGGCAAGGCTGACATCCAGTCTTGTGCACATCATCGCATACATGATAGAGCCTATGGCAGAGGCATAAGGGATGACACTCATCTTTTCTCTATCCTGTGTAGTCGCTGGGCATTGAGTCTGACTCAACTTCACACCTTGCAAAACAGGCAAGATACCAAAGTAATCCCGGCAAGGAACACTGGACAGCGGTCAAGAATATCCTGAAGTACTTGAAAAGGACAAAGGACATGTTTCTCGTTTATGGAGGAGACGAAGAGCTCGTCGTAAAGGGTTACGTCGACGCTAGCTTTGACTCAGATCTGGATGACTCTAAGTCACAAACCGGATACGTGTATATGTTGAATGGTGGAGCAGTAAGCTGGTGCAGCTGCAAGCAGAGTGTCGTGGCGGGATCTACGTGTGAAGCGGAGTACATGGCAGCCTCGGCGGCAGTGCATGAAGCGATTTGGGTGAAGGAGTTCATCACCGACCTAGGAGTCATACCCAATGCGTCGGGGCCGATCAAACTCTTCTGTGACAACACTGGAGCTATTGCCCTTGCCAAGGAGCCCAGGTTTCACAAGAAGACCAGGCACATCAAGCGTCGTTTCAACTCCATCCGTGAAAATGTTCAAGATGGAGACATAGATATTTGCAAAGTACACACGGATCTGAATGTCGCAGATCCGTTGACTAAACCTCTCTCGCGAGCAAAACATGATCAACACCAGAACTCTATGGGTGTTCGATTCATCACAATGTAACTAGATTGGTGACTCTAGTGCAAGTGGGAGACTATTGGAAATATGCCCTAGAGACAATAATAAAAGTATTATTATATTTCATTGTTCATGATAATTGACTTTTGTTCATGCTATAATTGTATTATCCGGAAATCGTAATACACGTGTGAACACATAGACCACAATATGTCCCTAGTGAGCCTCTAGTTGACTAGCTCGTTGTGATCAACAGATAGTCATGGTTTCCTGACTATGGACATTGGATGTCGTTGATAACGGGATCACATCATTAGGAGAATGATGTGATGGACAAGACCCAATCCTAAGCATAGCACAAAGATCGTGTAGTTCGTTTGCTAGAGTTTTTCCAATGTCAAGTATATCTTCCTTAGACCATGAGATCGTGTAACTCCCGGATACCGTAGGAGTGCTTTGGGTGTATCAAACGTCACAACGTAACTGGGTGACTATAAAGGTGCACTACAGGTATCTCCGAAAGTGTCTGTTGGGTTGACACAGATCGAGACTGGGATTTGTCACTCCGTATGACGGAGAGGTATCTCTGGGCCCACTCGGTAATGCATCATCATAATGAGCTCAAGGTGACGAAGGTGTTGGCCACGGGATCATGCATTACGGTACGAGTAAAGTGACTTGCCGGTAACGAGACTGAACAAGGTATTGGGATACCGACGATCGAGTCTCGGGCAAGTAATGTACCGATTGACAAAGGGAATTGTATACGGGGTTTGATCGAATCCTCGACATCGTGGTTCAACCGATGAAATCATCGAGGAGCATGTGGGAGCCAACATGGGTATCCAGATCCCGCTATTGGTTATTGCCCGAGAGTCGTCTCGGTCATGTCTGCGTGTCTCCCGAACCCGTAGGGTCTACACACTTAAGGTTCGGTGATGCTAGGGTTATTAGGAAGACTAGTATGTGATTACAGAATGTTGTTCGGAGTCCCGGATGAGATCCCGGACGTCACGAGGAGTTCCGAAATGGTCCAGAGGTGAAGTTTTATATATGGAAGTTTTCATACGGACACCGGAAAGTTTCGGGGGCTTATCGGTATTGTACCGGGGCCACCGGAGAGGTTCCGGGGGTCCACCGGGAGGGGCCACCCCTCCCGGAGGGCCACATGGGCCGCAAAGGGGAGGGAGCCAGCCCCTGGAGGGCTGGGCGCGCCCCCACCTTGGGCCCATGCGCCTAGGGTTGGGGGGGAAACCCTAAGGGGGGCGCCCCCCTTGCTTGGGGGGCAAGTTCCCCCTCCCTGGCCGCCGCCCCCCCCTCTAGATCCCATCTAGAGGGGTCGGCCCCCCTTGCCACTTCCCCTATAAATAGAGGGGTGGGGGAGGGCTGCTGTAGACACCTCCAAGGCGCAGCCCCTCCCCTCCCCAACACATCCCCTCCTCCGTTACGCGCTTGCGAAGCCCTATCGGAGTACTGCTGCACCAACACCACCACGCCATCATGCTGCTGTTGGAGCAATCTTCCTCAACCTCTCCTTCCCCCTTGCTGGATCAAGAAGGAGAAGACGTCTCCCGTCCCGTACGTGTGTTGAACGCGGAGGTGTTGTCCGTTCAGCACTTGGACATCGGTGATCTGAATCACGTCGAGTACGACTCCATCATCACCACCCCCTTGAAAGCTTCCGCACGCGATCTACAAGTGGTATGTAGATGCAAACTCTCTCCCATGACTCGTTTCTTAGATGAACTCATAGATGGATCTTGGTGAAACCGTAGGAAAAATTTTAATTTTCTGCAACGTTCCCCAACAAAATGAGCATGTTATAACAGTTCCAGCAGATTAACATCAACATGCACTCTTCGAACAGAATTTTGGGCATCAAGATGAGCTCAAAATGAAAATGATGCAATGGAATTAAATGAAGTACTCGTCGAGACGAACAATTTGAGATATTACACGCACGAAACGGAGCAGTATGCACAGAGTTATGATGCGATGAACATGGCATGATAACCTCTTGTATGTATCCCCATCTATTATGTAATGTTGATGTAATGATATCCACCTTGCAAAAGCGTTTCAATATGCGGTTCTATCCTTGGTGGGACCTTCGAGTCTTTTTAGGATAGTATCACATATTGGGCGTGACACACAGACATGACGAGGAGTCTCGAACTGGTCGAGACATAAATATTGATATATTGGAAGGTTATATTCGGACACCGGAAGAGTTCCGGGGGTCACCGGATAAATACGGGAGTACTGGGAGGTTACCGGACCCCCCCCGTGGAGTATATGGGCCTTAATGGGCTTTAGGGAGAGAGAGAGGGTCTGGCTAGGGCTGGGTCACGCGCCACCGCAAGCCTAGTCCGAATTGGACTAGGGGGAGGGGCGGCGCCCCCTTCTTCCTTCTCCTCCTCTCCTTCCCTTCCCCCTTCTCCTACTCCTACTAGGAAAGGGGAGTCCAACTCCTAGTGGGAGTAGGACTCCCCCCTTGGCGCGCCCTCCTTCTAGGCCGACCGCCTCCCCCTTGCTCCTTTATATACAGGGGCAGGGGGCACCCTAAGACACGTTGATCATTGATCTTTTAGCCGTGTGAGGTGCCCCCGTCCACCATAATCTACCTCGGTCATATCGTTGCGGTGCTTAGGTGAAGCCCTGCGTTAGTAGCTTCATCAACACCGTCATCACACCGTCGTGCTGATGGAACTCTCCCTCGAAGCTCTACTGAATCGTGAGTTCGTGGGACGTCACCGAGCTGAACGTGTGCATATCGCGGAGGTGCCGTATATTCGGTAATAGGATCAGTCGATCGTGAATACACATGACTACATCAACCGTGTTGTCATAATGCTTCCTCTTACGGTCTACGAGGGTACGTGGACGACACTCTCCCCTCTCGTTGCTATGCATCACCATGATCTTGCGTGTGTGTAGGATTTTTTTTTGAAATTACTACGTTCCCCAACAGTGGCATCCGAGCCAGGTTTATGCGTAGATGTTATATGCACGAGTAGAACACAAGTGAGTTGTGGGCGATACTAGTCATACTACTTACCGGCATGTCAAACTTTGATTCGGCGGTATTGTTGGATGCGGCCCGGACCGACATTACGCGTACGCTTACGCGAGACTGGTTCTACCGACGTGCTTCACACACAGGTGGCTGGCGGGTGTCAGTTTCTCCAACTTTAGTTGAATCGAGTGTGGCTATGCCCGATCCTTCTGAAGGTTAAAACATCACACACTTGACGAAATATCGTTGTGGTTTTGATGCGTAGGTAAGAACGGTTCTTGCTTAGCCTGTAGCAGCCACGTAAAGCTTGCAACAACAAAGTAGAGGACATCTAACTTGTTTTGCAGGGCATGTTGTCATGTGATATGGTCAAGACATGATGCTATATTTTATTGTATGAGATGATCATGTTTTGTAACAAAGTTATCGACAACTGGCTGGAGCCATATGGTTGTCGCTTTATTATATGAAATGCAATCGCCATGTAATTGCTTTACTTTATCACTAAGAGGTAGTGATAGTCGTAGAAGCAATAGTCGGCGAGACAACAACGATGCTACGATGGAGATCAAGGTGTCACGCCGGTGACGATGGTGATCATGACGGTGCTTTGGAGATGGAGATCAAAGGCACAAGATGATGATGGAAATGTCATATCACTTATATTGATTGCATGTGATGTTTATCTTTTATGCATCTTATTTTGCTTAGTCCGACGGTAGCATTATAAGATGATCTCTCACTAAATTTCAAGGTATAAGTGTTCTCCCTAAGTATGCACTGTCACGAAAGTTCGTCGTGCCGAGACACCACGTGATGATTGGGTGTGATAAGCTCTACGTTCACATACAACGGGTCCAAGCCAGTTTTGCACATGCAGAATACTCGGGTTAAACTTGACGAGCCTAGCATATGCAGATATGGCCTCGGAACACTGTGACCGAAAGGTCGAGCGTGAATCATATAGTAGATATGATCAACATAGTGATGTTCACCATTGAAAACTACTCCATCTCACGTGATGATCGGACATGGTTTAGTTGATATGGATCACGTGATCACTTAGATGATTAGAACCTAAGTGGGAGTTCTTAAGTAATTTGATTAATTGAACTTTAATTTATCATGAACTTAGTACCTGATAGTATTTTGCATGTCTATGTTGTTGTACATAGATGGCCCGTGCTATTGTTTCATTGAATTTTAATGCGTTCCTTGAGAAAGCTAAGTTGGAAGATGATGGTACAATTACACGGACTGTGTCCGTAACTTGAGGATTATCCTCATTGCTGCACAGAAGAATTATGTCCTGGAAGCACCGCTAGGTGTACCACCCGCGCAGGCAACTGTAGACATTGTGAATGCCTAGCAGTTGCCTGTTGATGCTACTCGATAGTTCAGTGTGCCATGCTTTACGGCTTAGAACCGGGACTTCAACGATGTTTTGAACGTCATGGAGCATATGAGATGTCCTAGGAGTTGAAGTTAATATTTCAAGCAAATGCCCGGATTGAGAGATATGAAGTCTTCAATAAGTTCTACAGCTGCAAAATAGAGGAGAATAGTTCTGTCATAGAACATATACTCAGAATGTCTGGGTACTACAATCACTTGATTCAACTGGGAGTTAATCTTCCCGATGATAGTTTCATTGACATAATTCTTCAATCACTGCCAGCAAGCTACAAGAGCTTCATGATGAACTATAATATGCAAGGGATGGATAAGACAATTCCCGAGCTCTTCGCGATGCTAAAGGCTGTGGAGGTAGAAATCAAGAAGGAGCATCAAGTGTTGATGGTCAACAAGACCACCAGTTCCAAGAAAAAGGGTGACGGGAAGAAGGGGAACTTCAAGAAGAACGGAAAGCAAGTTGCTGCTCAAGTGAAGAAGCCCAAGTCTGGACCTAAGCCTGAGACTGAGTGCTTCTACTGCAAAGGGACTGGTCACTGGAAGCGGAACTGCCCCAAGTATTTGGCGGATAAGAAGGATGGCAAGGTGAACAAAGGTATATGTGATATACATGTTATTGAAGTGTACCTTACTAATGCTCGTAATAGTGCCTGGGTATTTGATACTGGTTCTGTTGCTAATATTTGCAACTCGAAACAGGGGCTACGGATTAAGCGAAGATTAGCTAAGGACGAGGTGATGATGCGCGTGGGAAATGGTTCCAAAGTCCATGTGATTGCGGTCGGCACGCTACCTCTACATCTACCTTCGGGATTAGTTTTAGACCTGAATAATTGTTATTTGGTGCCAGTGTTGAGCATTAACAATATATCTGGATCTTGTTTGATGTGAGATGGTTATTCATTTAAATATGAGAATAATGGTTGTTCTATTTATATGAGTAATATCTTTTATGGACATGCACCCTTAAAGAGTGGTCTAGTTTTATTTAATCTCGATAGTAGTGATACACATATTCATAATGTTGAAGCCAAAAGATGCAGAGTTGATAATGATACTGCAACTTATTTGTGGCACTGCCATTTGGGTCATATTGGTGTAAGGTGCATGAAGAAACTCCATTCTGATGGACTTTTGGAATCACTTGATTATGAATCGCTTGGTACTTGCGAACCATGTCTCATGGGTAAGATGACTAAAACTCCGTTCTCCGGAACAATCAAGCGAGCAACAGATTTGTTGGAAATCATACATACTGATGTATGTGGTCCAATGAATATTGAGGCTCGCGGCAGGTATCGTTATTTTCTCACCTTCACAGATGATTTGAGCAGATATCGGCATATCTACTTAATGAAACATAAGTTTGAAAAAATTGAAAAGTTCAAAGAATTTTAGAGTGAAGTGGAAAATCATCGTAACAAGAAAATAAAGTTTCTACGATCTGATCGTGGAGGAGAATATTTGAGTTACAAGTTTGGTCTTCATTTGAAACAATGCGGAATAGTTTCACAACTCACGCCACCCGGAATACCACAGTGTAATGGTGCGTCCGAACGTCGTAACCGCACTTTATTAGATATGGTGCGATCTATGATGTCTCTTACTGATTTACCGCTATAATTTTGGGGTTATGCTTTAGAGACGGCTGCATTCACGTTAAATAGGGCACCTTCTAAATCCGTTGAAACAACGCCTTATGAACTGTGGTTTGGCAAGAAACCAAAGTTGTCGTTTCTTAAAGTTTGGGGCTGGAATGCTTATGTGAAAAAGCTTCAACCTAATAAGCTCGAACTCAAATCGGAGAAATGTGTCTTCATAGGATACCAGGAGACTATTGGATACACCTTCTATCACAGATCCGAAGGCAAGACTTTTGTTGCTAAGGATGGATCCTTTCTAGAGAAGGAGTTTCTCTCGAAAGAAGTGAGTGGGAGGAAAGTAGAACTTGATGAGGTAACTGTACCCGCTCCCTTATTGGAAAGTAGTTCATCACACAAATCAGTTCATGTGATCCCCACACCAATTAGTGAGGAAGCTGATGATAATGATCATGATACTTCGGATCAAGTTAAACCTCGTAGGTCAACCAGAATAAGACCCGCACCAGAGTGGTACGGTAATCCTGTTCTGGAAGTCATGTTACTTGACCATGGCGAACCTACGAACTACGAGGAAGCGATGATGAGCCCAGATTCTGTGAAATGGCTTGAGGCCATGAAATCTGAGATGGGATCCATGTATGAGAACAAAGTGTGGACTTTGGTTGACTTGCCCGATGATCCGCAAGCCATCAAGAATAAATGGATCTTCAGGAAGAAGACTGACGCTGACGTTAATGTTACTATCTACAAAGCTCGACTTATTGCGAAAGTGTAACATCCCAAATTTTCAATTTGGAATGTTATACATAGATCATCATCGCATATCATATTTTGTTGCATTGTTGGCTCGATCCTAGAAATTCTACGCAACTCAAGGACCCATGGAGAGAGTTGGGGATTTCGTTATTTTCATATTTGAGTTTTCTCAAATTTTGAAAAATAGGATCATGTGATTTTATTTATTTTATCTTCAATTATTTGTACTACCAAAATTTCAGAGAGGGAATAAAATGACTTTCCCAAAATAAAGAAATAATGAAGATTTAATAAAAAAATCAAATAAGATTTATTTTGGAGTTTTTCGCCTTTTATTTAAATTTAGGAAAAAAATGCGCGTTTTTCAAAATTGCATTTAGGCCCCAAATAAATGTTCATCTTGTCCGGCTCGATTTTAGAAGCCGGGGAAACTTATTTCGGGATTTTTGGAGACCGTTTAGTATTTATTTTTATTTTTCTTCTCCGTGGAATTATTTAAAAAAAAGCGAACCGCCTTTGCGCCGTGCCCGAGCGGGACTCCGCTCGGGGGCGCGCTATATAAGCCGCCACCCCCAGCGCCCCAGGCCCGTCACCCGCCCGAGCCCGCCAGCCCAGCCGCCGCCGCCGCCGGCCCACGCCACGCCCGAAACCCTAACCCTAATCCGTCGCCGCCACCAGATCCGCCGCCGCTGCCGCCTGCCGCCGCCGCCGTCGACGCCTGCCGTCGCTGGAGCCGCCGCCGTACCCTGCCGCCGCCGCCGCCGACCCCGCCGCCACCGCCGCCGAGGTTCGCCGCCGCCTCGTTTTCTGTGTCGCCGGTTTTTCTCAAAAACCGAACGGTTTTCTTCGGTTTTTTTGGTCTATTTTATTAGATCAGTTTTTTCGGTTCGATTAATTAGCGAGCGTTCGCTTGTTCATTCTTTTAACGAACGTGTTCGTCAGATTAGTTTAGTTAATGAACGCTTGTTCATTAACCCGTTCATCGTTTTTCTTTTTCTCGGATTTAATCCGCGATTTTTCTGATCGCGATTCCTGATCCGATTTTCGTTTTAGTTTGACTTTTCGCTCGTTTATCGGAATCAGGCAATTCAAGCGCCTGGAGTTTCGTCTCGAAACCCTATTTCCGAATAATCAACTTAAACAAGTTTTTGCTTCTGTAAAAATTGACTTAGATCCAGTAAAATGAAGTTGTTTTCTTTCGCCGTTTGACTTTCGTTGCTTTGTTTGATTTGATTCCTTTTGCAAACCGGAGTTCTTAAGTTGAACGTTCTGGTTAGATCTCTTATTCGAGTTTTACCTGTGCATTAGATGAGTACTTATTGTATGCTTGTTTGTTTGTCTGCGATAGAATACCCGGAGTGCGCCGCCTGTTACTTCGAGTCTCTAGGTTTCGCGGATGATCAGCAAGGCAAGTAACACTTTGATCATACCTTTTCTACTACCCAGTTTTATGCACTAGATCAATCCTCAAACATTGCATCATTAGGATCTAATTAAATTGTGGGTTATGGGAAGTAGATGAGGTAGTACCTATTACCTGTTTTATTATCAAACCTTTGGCAGTTACTTCTACGTTTGCTTATTATGCCATGCTATGCTAGTAGACGTGGATTGGGTGAGTGTATACATGACAGATGTGAGTTTGTTAATTTAATGGTTTATTTAAGGTGGCAACTTAAACACGCATCTGGGTGGATTGAGGCACCTGGTTTCCAGGACTTGCCTGTTTTTCTTTGGACCGCCACCCAGGCTCAAAGGGATCATAAGATTATTCATGCTAGAAACTTCCGTGTGCAGCCACATGCTATTATGGGCTCTAGCAAAGTTGACTAAGTCGTGCGAACTCTTACAGGGTAGACTAGTAGATGTAGGGGATGTAGGTTGGTACGGTCTACCCTCTACGTAAGGTGCAAGCGCTTCTGAAAGACTATGTCTCGGTCATCCGTTTCTCAAACACCATGCAGTGCGAGAAACCAAACGGAGGAGATCGAGTCGTGTGGGGAAAAGTGCGCAAACCTCTGCAGAGTGTATAAACTAATCATGGTTAGCCGTGTCCCCGGTTATGGACATCTTGAGTATCTAGTACTTGGATATCATGTGAATCTCATCATGTTACTTCTAATTAATATTGTTGGGATGTTAATGAGTATTTTTAATTGGGATTGAGAATGCTGTCAACCATTCTCAATGTTTAATAACCACCATGATAGTTAACTAAATTTATTCCTTTGCAGTAGGGAAAAAATGGCTTTATGCAAAATTGTAACCATAGAGCTTTTCCACCAGCCAAATATGCATGTAGTATAGCTTATTCCATCATATTTTCCTCTATGTGTTACATTGCCAGCATATTCCATGTGCTGACCCGTTTTCGGGCTGCAACGTTTCATGTTGCAGACTTTTCAGACGACGAGTAAGGTGCTTTTAGGTCGTGGTTCTATACTTAGTGATGCCGTTGGAGTTGATGGACTCGCTTATTCTTCCAAGTCTTCCGCTGTTATCGTATTTTGGATGGCCTTAAGCCATATTTATTTCAATAAGTTCTCTCTTGAAACATTCGATGTAATAAGTGTGTGATTGCTACTCTGTTATAAATCCTCCAAGTTCTGTGTGGTGTCAGCATTACTGATCCAGGGATGACACTGAGCATAGAGATCAGACTGTTTGAGGTCTGGTCGCTACAGAAAGGTTTTCAACAAGTTCAAGGAGTTGACTACGATGAGACCTTCTCACCCGTAGCGATGCTTAAGTCCGTCCGAATCATGTTAGCAATTGCCGCATTTTATGATTATGAAATTTGGCAAATAGATGTAAAGACTGCATTCCTGAATGGATTTCTAGAAGAAGAGTTGTATATGATGCAACCTGAAGGTTTTATTAATCCAAAGGATGCTAACAAAGTGTGTAAGCTCCAGCGATCCATCTATGGACTGGTGCAAGCATCTTGGAGTTGGAATAAACATTTTGATAGTGTGATCAAAGCATATGGTTTTATAAAGACTTTTGGAGAAGACTGTATTTACAAGTAAGTGAGTGGGAGCTCTGTAGCATTTCTAATATTATGTGTGGATGACATATTGTTGATTGGAAATGATATAGAATTTTTGGATAGCATAAAAGGATACTTGAATAAGAGTTTTTCAATGAAGGACCTCGGTAAAGTTGCTTATATATTGGGCATCAAGATCTATAGAGATAGATCAAGACGCTTAATTGGACTTTCACAAAGCACATACCTTGATAAAATTTTGAAGAAGTTCAAAATGGATCAAGCAAAGAAAGGGTTCTTGTCTGTGTTACAAGGTGTGATGTTGAGTCAGACTCAATGCCCGACCACTTCAGAAGATAGAGAGAAAATGAAAGGTGTTCCCTATGCTTCAGCCATAGGCTTTATCATGTATGCAATGCTATGTACCAGACCTGATGTGTGCCTTGCTATTAGTTTAGCAAGGAGGTACCAAAGTAATCCAGGATCACTAGACAACGGTCAAGAACATCCTGAAATACCTGAAAAGAACTAAGGATATGTTTCTCGTTTATGGAGGTGACAAAGAGCTCGTTATAAATGGTTACGTCGATGCAAGCTTTGACACTGATCTAGATGACTCTAAGTCAAAAACCGGATACGTGTTTATATTGAACGGTGGAGCTGTTAGTTGGTGCAGTTCTAAACAAAGCATCGTGGCGGGATCTACATGTGAAGCGGAGTAAATAGCTGCTTCGGAAGCAGCAAATGAAGGAGTCTGGATGAAGGAGTTCATATCTGATCTAGGTGTCATACCTAGTGCATCGGTTACAATGAAAATCTTTTGTGACAATACTTGTGCAATTGCCTTGCCAAAGGTATCCAGATTTCACAAGAGAACCAAGCACATCAAAAGACGCTTCAACTCCATCTGCGATCAAGTCAAGGAGGGAGACATAGAGATTTGCAAGATAGATACGCATCTGAATGTTGCAGACCCGTTGACTAAGCCTCTCTCACGAGCAAAACCTGATCAACACCAAGACTCCATGGGTGTTAGAATCATTACTACGTAAACTAGATTATTGAGTCTAGTGCAAGTGGGAGACTGAAGGAAATATGCCCTAGAGGCAATAATAAAGTTGTTATTTATATTTCCTTATATCATGATAAATTTTTATTATTCATGCTATAATTGTATTTACCGGAAACTTAGTACATGTGTGAATACATAAGACAAACAAAGTGTCACTAGTATGCCTCTACTTGACTAGCTCGTTGAATCAAACATGGTTGTGTTTCTACCATAGACATGAGTTGTCATTTGATTAACGGGATCACATCATTAGAGAATGATGTGATTGACTTGACCCATTCCGTTAGCTTAGCACTTGATCGTTTAGTTTGTTGCTATTGCTTTCTTCATGACTTATACATGTTCCTATGACTATGAGATTATGCAACTCCCGAATACCGGAGGAACACTTTGTGTGCTACCAAACATCACAACGTAACTGGGTGATTATAAAGGTGCTCTACTGGTGTCTCCGATGGTACTTGTTGAGTTGGCATAGATCAAGATTAGGATTTGTCACTCCGATTGTCGGAGAGGTATCTCTGGGCCCTCTCGGTAATGCACATCACTATAAGCCTTGCAAACAATGTGACTAATGAGTTAGTTGCGGGATGATGCATTATGGAACGAGTAAAGAGACTTGCCGGTAACGAGATTGAACTAGGTATTGAGATACCGACGATCGAATCTCGGGCAAGTAACATACCGATGACAAAGGGAACAACGTATGTTGTTATGCGGTTTGACCGATAAAGATCTTTGTAGAATATGTAGGAGCCAATATGGTATTGACTGGAGACGTGTCTCGGCCATGTCTACATAGTTCTCGAACCCGTAGGGTCCACACACTTAACGTTCGGTGACGATCGGTATTATGAGTTTATGAGTTTTGATGTACCGAAGGTTGTTCGGAGTCCCGGATGAGATCACAGACATCACGAGGAGTCTCGAAATGGTTGAGACATAAAGATTGATATATTGGAAGGTTATATTCGGACACCTGAAGGGTTCTGGGGGTCACCGGATAAATACCGGAGTACCGGGAGGAACACTTTGTGTGCTACCAAATGTCACAACGTAACTGGGTGATTATAAAGGTGCTCTACAGGTGTTCCAAAGGTACTTGTTGAGTTGGCATAGATCGAGATTAGGATTTTTCACTCCGATTGTCGGAGAGGTATCTCTGGGCCCTCTCGGTAATGCACATCACTATAAGCCTTGCAAGCAATGTGACTAATGAGTTAGTTGTGGGATGATGCATTACGGAACGAGTAAAGAGACTTGCCAGTAATGAGATTGAACTAGGTATTGAGATACCGACGATTGAATCTCGGGCAAGTAACATACCGATGGCGAAGGGAACAACGTATGTTGTTATGCGGTTTGACCAAAAAAGATCTTCGCAGAATATGTAGGAGCCAATATGAGCATCCAGGTTCCGCTATTGGTTATTGACCGGAGACGTGTCTCGGTCATGTCTACATAGTTCTCGAACCCGTAGGGTCCGCACGCTTAACGTTCGGTGACGATCGATATTATGAGTTTATGTGTTTTGATGTACCAAAGGTTGTTCAGAGTCCTGGATGAGATCACGGACATGACGAGGAGTCTCTAAATGGTCGAGACATAAAGATTCATATATTGGATGACTATATTCGGACACTGGATGAGTTCCGGGGGTCACCAGATATTTATCGGAGTACCGGGAGGTTATCGGAACCCCCGGGGGATCTAATGGGCCAACATGGGCCTTGTGGGAGAGAGAGAGGAGAGGGCCTAGGGCTGGCCGCGCCCCCCCTTGGGAGTCTGAATTGGACAAGATGGGGCGGCGGCGCCCCCTCTTTCCTCCCTCTCTCCCTCTCCTTCCTTCCCCCTCTCCTACTCCTACTATGAAAGGGGAGTCCTACTCTCGGTGGGAGTAGGACTCCCCCCTGGTGCGCGCTCCTCCTTGGCCGGCCGCCTCCCCCCTAGGTCCTTTGTATACGGGGGCAAGAGGGCACCACAAGACAAGTTGATCATTGATCTTTAGCCGTGTGCGGTGCCCCCCTATACCATAATCCGCCTCGGTCATATCATAGCGGTGCTTAGGCGAAGCCCTGCGTCGTTTGCTTCATCAACACCGTCATCACGCCGTCGTGCTGGCGGAACTCTCCCTCGAAGCTCTACTGGATTGTGAGTTCATGGTACGTCACCGAGCTGAACATGTGCAGATCACGGAGGTGCCGTACGTTCGGTACTAGGATAGGTCGAATGTGAAGACGTACGACTACATCAACCGCATTGTCATAACGCTTCCGCTTACGGTCTACGAGGGTACGTGGACAACACTCTCCCCTCACGCTGCTATGCATCACCATGATCTTGCATGTGCGTAGGAATTTTTTTGAAATTACTACGTTCCCCAACACTTGCTAGGGCTGGGCCGCCCCCCCCCCAAGCCTAGTCCAAATAGGACTAGGGGGAGGGGCGGCGCCCCCTCCTTCCTTCTCCTCCTCTCCTTCCCTTCCCCCTTCTCCTACTCCTACTAGGAAAGGGGAGTCCTACTCCTAGTGGGAGTAGGACTCCCCCCTTGGTGCACCCTCCTCCTAGGTAGGCCGCCTCCCCCCTTGCTCCTTTATATACGGGGGCATGGGGGCACCCTAATACACAAGTTGATCATTGATCTTTTAGCCGTGTGCTGTGCCCCCCTCCACCATAATCCACCTCGGTCATATCGTTGCGGTTCTTAGGCGAAGCCCTGCATCAGTAGGTTCATCAACACCGTCATCACGCCATCGTGCTGACGAAACTCTCCCTCGAAGCTCTACTGAATCGTGAGTTTGTAGAACGTCACCAAGCTGAACGTGTGCAGATCGCGGAGGTGCCATACATTTAGTACTAGGATCGATCAATCGTGAAGACGTACGACTACATCAACTGCGTTGTCATAACACTTCCACTTACGGTCTACGAGGGTACGTGGACAACACTCTCCCCTCTTGTTGCTATGCATCACCATGATCTTGCGTGTGCATCAGAATTTTTTTTGAAATTACTATGTTCCCCAACACGGCCCGCCTCCCATGCTCCTATGGCCCCCGCCCAAGCCTGTGCTGACGCCGCCTCCATCTCTGCCTCGGCCCGATTCCGGTCCCGCCAGGCCAGGCCCTCGGCGTCCTCCGGGTCCAGGCCGAGGTCCGGATCGGCCATCTCCTCGTCCCGGTCGATGACTCGGGATCGGGGTTTCTGGAACATGGTGCCATTGCTGGACGCAGCCTCCATCGTCGCCGACACCGGTGACAACTTCGACCTGAAGCACAGCAGAATAAGCAAGAAAGGGCAAAAAGAAGCCGTTCGGTGACTCGCTAGAAGTCAACAAGGAAGGACTTACCCAACCACCAGTGGGACAGTTGGTCTCGCTGGCGCCGCTTGTGGAGGGTGGCGCCTCCTCTTGGCGATCGGTTACATGCCGGCCACCGGGTCCGCTGTACGCTTCGTGGCCAGATTTCGGGGTGTCGCGTCCCCCTTCCCGTGCGACCGGGTAGCCACGACCGCCCCATGAGATGACCCGGCCCCAGCCGCATCGCCGCCTCCTCCCCTCGGGGCCACTGCATCATCAGCTCGCATCAACACCCCTGGCTTTCGGCCGGCATATCAAGAAATCAAATGCGGAAGCTCATCCGTGCGGTGCATCTCGCTGGCTTCGGCGTCAGTCTCCTCCTGGTACTCACCCAGGACCGTCGCCTCCTCCGAGGCAGCCCGCACGACCTGCGTTGTTGCCCCGTCATATGGATGCCGAATGGCGTTCAGCAGCACCTCCCTCATCTCGTCAGGACGGCGAAGAAGATGAGAAACAACAAAGAATAAAGACCAGGGATCTCACCACCGGTGCCGGGTTCGCACGGTTGTAGGGAGGCTTCCCGAACCGCCAGTCCTCCTTTAGCCTGACCTTCGAGATGTCGTTAACCCAGCGGGCGATCTGTTCCGCCACCAGGAGCAGGGCGACATCCTGTTGGGAACTTGAAGACCGGTCATCTGACCAATGATGTGGGTGCTGCGCTGCAGTGGCAGCACCCGACGCATGATGAAGGCGGCAATGAGGTCCACGCCGGTGAGCCCCTCAGACGCCTTCATCTCCGCCACCCGCGTGCACAGGTTCATAACCTCCTGCAACGGATTATTGGGGAAGTAGGTGTAGGATCGAAGTATATCTAGAGGGGGTGATTAGACTACTTGACCAAATAAAAATCTAGCCCTTTCCCAATTTTAGTTCTTGGCAGATTTTAGCAACTTAGCACAAGTCAAGCAAGAAACCTACACATCCAATTCTAAGAGTATAGCAGTGGAATGTAAAACAATTGCATATGAAGGTAAAGGGAGGAGTTTGAGGAGGCAAACGCAATGTTGACACGGAGATTTTTTATCTATGGTTCCGATAGGTGGTGCTATCGTACATCCATGTTGATGGAGACTTCAACCCACGAAGGGTAACGGTTGCGCGAGTCCACGGAGGGCTCCACCCACGAAGGGTCCACGAAGAAGCAACCTTGTCTATCCCACTATGGCCGTCACCCACGAGGGACTTGCCTCACTAGGGTAGATCTTCACGAAGTAGGCGATCTCCTTGCCCTTACAAACTCCTTGGTTCAACTCCACAATCTTGACGGAGGCTCCTAAGTGACACCTAGCCAATCTAGGAGATACCACTCTCCAAGAAGTTACAAATGGTGTGTTGATGATGAACTCCTTGCTCTTGTGCTTCAAATGATAGTCTCCCCAACACTCAACTCTCTCTCACAGGATTTGGATTTGGTGGAAAGAAGATTTGAGTGGAAAGCAACTTGGGGAAGGCTAGAGATCAAGATTTATGTGGTAGGAATGGAGTATCTTGACCTCAACAGAAGTGTAGGTGGTTCTCTCTCAGAAAATGTATGTTGGAAGTGTAGGCATGTTCTGATGGCTCTCTCCATGAATGAAGAGTGGGTGGAGGGGTATATATAGCCTCCACACAAAATCTAACCGTTACACACAACTTACCAAACTCGATGGGACCGAATCGTGAAACTCAGTCAGACCGATTTAGTTCATAATGTGACCGTTAGGCATTTCAGTGGAACCAACATGTCAACTCGGTAGGACCGATATCGTTAGGGTTAGGTCAGGCAAACTCGGTGGGACCAATTCGCTCATCTCGGTTGGACCTAAATGTTACGAAAGGGAAATAGTGAGTTTGCATTGCAATCTCGGTGGGACCGATCGCTCATCTCGGTTTGATCGAAACGTTACGAAGGGAAACAAAGAGATTACAATCCCATCTTGGTGAGACCGAGATCCCTATCAGTGAGACTGAAAAGACTAGGGTTTCTGGCAATGGCTATGTCAACTGAACTCGGTGGCGCCAGATAGAAAGTTTCGGTAAGGCCGAGTTTGACTTTTGGTTTGGGACATATGTGGATGTGAGAAAGTAGTTGAGGGTTTTTGGAGCATATCACTAAGCACTTTGAGCAACAAACTCATTAAGCAACACCTCACCCCCTCTTGATAGTATTGGCTTTTCCTATTGACTCAATGTGATCTGGATCACTATAATGAAAAATGTAGAGTCTTGTGCTCTGAGCTTGAGCCAATCCTTTTGCCCTTAGCATTTTGAGGGGTCCACGTTTCTCATCCATGCCATGCCAATCATTGAGCTTTCCTAAAATATTTATCTTGAAATAGCATTATCTCAATGATCTATCACTACAAAAAAAAGACACATCCATGACATTTTGGGCCGAACAAAATTTTTTCTGTCATACATATGACACTTCTATGACGATAATTGTGACAAAACCCGGTATCATCATAGATGTGGTGGGCTCCTACTTCTATGTCAAAAAATCATGACAGAAAATGGGCTTTTCGTCCTGGGCGGGCCGGAGACGCAGCTGCATGACATTCTTTGGGCCGTCCATGACGGAAAAAACCGTGGTAAAAGCGAGGGGGAGGAAAATTTTGGGGAGTTGCCGGTTATGGTGGGAGGTCGAGGGCCGAGCGATGCACGTTTCTCTCGTATAGGTACGCGCGTGTGTGCGAGGCGTTGGCTCTAACTGAACCCGAGAGAGGCGTTGGGCTCTAACTGAACCCGAGCGATTGCACTGCAGGCTACGCGTTACTGAACCCGAGCGATCGATAGATGGTTGTTAACTGAAATTGATGGAGCGATTCCTTCGCTACTGCTGCTAACTGAAGCCGATCGATGCTGCCTCTGGGATGAATAGTGAGCGTTGCAGGGGGGGTTGGATGAACAGTGGGCGGTGGCGTTGCCTCTGGATGAACAGGAACCCGTGGTGTGGAGGGCTGGATGAAAAGTAGACGGTGGAGGGGTGGCCGTGGAGGGGTGGTTGAACAGGACCCCGTGGTGTGGAGGGCTGGACGAACAATAGACGGTGGAGGGGTGCCCGTGGAGGGGTGGTTGAACAGTAGCCGGTGGAGTAGCGCGCGGTGGAGGCTGGATGAACAGGAGCCCGTGGAGGCTGGAGGAGGTCGACGATGGAGATGAACAGTATCTCGTGGAGTCCCGTTTTGTGGTACTCCACACACCTCCCGATGAACAGGACCCCTGTTTCGCCGTAGCGCTCCAACACAAGTCTGTTTCATCCGTTTTGCGGTACGCCACACCCCTCCCGATCAACAGGACCCCCGTTTCGACCGTAGGAGGTCCATTTTGTCCGTTTTGCGGTACGCCACACCCCTCCCAATCAACAGGACCCCCGTTTCGACCGTAGGAGGTCCGTTTCCTCCGTTTTGCGGTACGCCACACCCCTCCCGACCAACAGGACCCCCGTTTCGACAGTAGGAGGTATGTTTCCTCCGTTGTGTGGTACGCCAGGCCTCGTTTCCATCGCCTGTTCCATCCAAGCCCTCCCGATGAACACGACCACGCATTCCGTTCCGACCCAGACGGTTGGCTCCCACGCGTTCTGTTGCCTCCCGATGAACACGACGCATTCCGTTGCCTCCCCATGAACATGACGCATTCTGTTGCCTCCCCATGAAGACGACGACGATGTTGTTTCTCCGTTCCGACCCAGCCATGTATGTATGCGCGAGTAGGCGTTCGAGACCCTGCCCGTATGTATGTACGTGGCCGTATTTTCTTTCTTGCACCCTCGCCGCTGTACGTACGTGTACATGCTACGTGCGCGCCTCTACTATGACACGTGCGCGCCTCTACATCGACCAGTATGTATGTACACGTTCGCGACCAGAGTGACAATGCTATGTACGCTTCGACCAGGTGGGTCCCGACTGTCAGGCACTTCCTTGCCTGTGAAGATGTAGCTGGTGGGTTCCAGCAGTCAGGGGGGTGAATCGTTTTGTTTTTTTGCCCGGACGCACTTCCTTGCGCGTGAAGATGTAGCTGGTGGGTCCCAGCAGTCAAGGGGCGAATCATTTTTTTTGCCCGGACGCACTTCCTTGCGTGCGAAGGTGTAGCTGGTGGGTCCCAGCAGTCAGGGGGGAAACATTTTTTTTCATGAAATACGGTGGCCCGTCCGGTGGGTCCCTGCTGTCAGGTGGACCAATAATTATTTTGCGTGTAATAAGGAGGCACTTCCTTGCTGCGGCCGTGGACCCAGCTGTCAGCCTCTCCACGCACAGTACTCTTTCGATGAAAGTCGGTCGTTGACCACATTGACCACACCGCGCCAAGAGCACCACGGCGGTGGACGACGACGAGGCCTAGGAAGGGCACGACACGGAGGCAGGGAAGACTCCGCAGTTGTTTCCCACGCAGATGGGAGTACAACTGTAGGAGGGTTTACTGGTTCGTCTGCCATTGCCGGAGAATAACAGCAGGTGTGGGTGAGTAGAGGGATGGCTAGGCCAGCGATGGGAGTACGGTGGGGCAGTGAGGCCTGCACGGCAGCACAGCCGGCCGCGGGGAGGAGGGAGCAGGCAGTCTCGCTGGTGCTTGTTTGAGCGGCTGGAGCAGGAAGAGCAGAGATTGAAGAAGCACGACGGCCATTGGATGGATATCCAACCGTCACTGCTTGTGCGTCAACCTTTTTTTTAGGAAAGCCTCAAATTTGTGGAAAACTGCATACAGCCCATCTGCCATTATTTCTAATAATTTACAACCCATTTGCTAATTCTTAAGGTTTTTTTTGGAGCCCATATTCTTTTTGTTAGCATTACAACCCATATTGTGGCCACAGTTTAAAAATTATACGAAATTTTCCATATTTCGGTGCAGTCCGAACTGTTTTTAATCCCGAAATTTCGACTCACATTCAAACTGATTTTAGAAATAAATGTATATCAATATGAAATCCAACAAATTCTCCATGCATAAAAATTAATGTAATTTAAAATCTTGAAATGAAAAAAAAATTGAAACTAATTGCCGGTTTGATGTGTTTTAAAAATGTACAACCCATTTCTCATTACTGATGGGCCATTTTCTCGGCCAGCCGAATGAAACATCTCCTCGTCTTGAAAGATTTGCAGCCCAACAGGCCTGACAAATCACAAAAAAACTGGGCTGTGGCCGTGGACCCAGCTGTTAGCCTCTCCACGTACAGTACTCTTCCGATGGAAGTCATTCCTTGACCACGTTGACCACGCCACGCGGAGAGCACCACGGCGGTGGACGACGATGAGGCCTTGGAAGGGGACGACGCGGAGCCAGGGAAGACGCGGCAGTGAAAGCCCGCGCGGAGAGGATTACGAGGGTTCACTGGTTCGGCTGCGATGTGAGGCTGTCGTTGCCGCAGGGCCTGGCCAGCGGTGGGAATAGTAGGGGGCGGTGAGGCCTCCGCGGCAGCACAGACGGCCGCGGAAGGCAGGAGCATGCGGCATGACCAGCGCTGCGTTGGGCGGCTGGAGCAAGAAGACCAGAGGTTGAAGAAGCACTACGGCCGTTGGATGGACATCGTATGGTCACTGGAGCTAGAATCATTCATATTTACTAAGTTGAGAAAGCCTTTCGTCCCCGTGAACTTAGTAGGCCCACAAGTGGGTCCCAGCTAGCTGGGGGAGTATTCATTTTTTTTGTGCGTAATAAGGAGGCACTTCCGGTGGGTCCGAGCTGACAGCAGGGGGAACATTTTTTTCGCGAAATACGGTGGCCCGTTCGGTGGGTCCCAGCAATCAGGGGCAAATGATTTTTTTCGCAAAATACTGGTGGCCCGTCTGATGGGTCCCTGCTGTCAGGTGGAGGAATAATTATTTTCCGCGTAATAAGGAGGCACTTCCTTGCGGCTGCCGTGGACCCAGCTGTCAGCCTCTCCACGTATAGTACTCTTCCGATGGAAGTCGGTCGTTGACCACATTGACCATGCCGCGCCAAGAGCACCACGGGGGTGGACGACGGCGAGGCCTAGGAAGGGGACGACGCGGAGCCGGGCCACGGGAGGTAGGAGCAGGCGGTAGCACAGCCGGCCACGGGAGGCAGGAGCAGGCGGCACGACCGGCGCTGCTTTGGGCAGCTGGAGCAAGAAGACCAGAGGTTGAAGAAGCACTATGGCCATTGGATGGACATCATACGGTCACTGGAGTATTGACTAAGTTGACAAAGCCCTCCGTCCCCGTCAACTTAGTAGGCCCACAAGTCAGCCCAACAATAAGGTAGGTCCCAGCTAGCAGGGGTATTCATTTTTTGGGCGTAATAAGGAGGCACATCCTCACGTGCGAAGATATAGCTGGTGGGTCCGACCTGTCAGCGGGGGGAACATTTTTTTCGCGAAATACAGAGGCCCTTCCTATGGGTCCTAGCTGTCAGGTGGAGGAATCGTTATTTTGCGCGTAATAAGGAGGCATTTCCTTGCGTGCGGCCTTGGACCCAGCTATCAGCCTCTCCACGTACAGTCCACTTCCGATGGATGTGGTTCATTGACCATGTTGAGCAGGCCGCGCCGAGAGCACCAGGGCGATGGACGACAGCAAGGCCTAGGATGGGAACGACATGGAGCCAGGGAATACTTGGTAGTTGTTTTCCACGCGGAGGAGTACGAGGGTTTACTGGTTCGTCTGCCGTCGCCGGAGAATAACATCATGTGTGGGTGAGTAGAGGGATGGCTAGGCCAGCGATGGGAGTACGGTGGGGCCGTGAGGCCTGCGCGGCAGCATAGCCGGCCGCGGGAGGAGGGAGCAGGCAGTCCCGCCGGCGCTTGTTTGAGCGGCTGAAGCATGAAGAGCAGAGATTGAAGAAGCACAACAGTCGTTGGATGGACATCCAACAGTCACTGCTCTCGTGTGTTTACTAAGTTGACAAGGCGTTGCATGTGCGTCAACCTTTTTTTATGAAAGCATATGCGTCAACCTGTAGTAGGCGCACAAGTCAGCCTCAAATCTGTGGAAAACAGCATACAGCCCATCTGCCATTATTTCTAATAATGTACAGCCCATTTGCTAATTCCTAAGATTTTTTTGGAGCCCATCTTCTTTTTGTTAGCATTACACCCCATATTGTGGCCACGGTTAAAAAGTATACGAAATTTTGCATATTTTGGTGCGGTTAACTGTTTTTAATCTAGAAATATTGATTCACATTCAAACTATTTTGAAAAATAATTTATATAAATATAAAATCCAAATAATTGTCTATGCATAAAAATCAATGGAATTTAAGATCTTGTAATTAAAAAAAAGTTGAAACTAATTCCCGGTTTGATGTGTTTTAAAAAATGTACAAGCCATTTCTGGGCAAACCGAATGAAACTCTCATCGTCTTGAAAGATTTGCAGCCCAGCAGGGCCGATAAAGCAAGTAGGCCTTGTTTGGGTATTTCTTTAAAAAAATAGAACTAGGCTAGCCATTTTCAGCAAGAAAAAAACACAACCGGGCTCATGATGTGGTAAACATAAATAAAACCCTAGCTAGACGGGCCACAGCCCACGCACAGCCCCGTTGTTACCCTGATCCATCGCTAAAACTAGTATAAATAACAACTGCTTGTTCCTAAAAAAACTGCGCGACTTGCTGGGTCCGTGGTGTCAGCCTCTCGTAGTGTAATTCTCTCGTTTATTGACTACGTTGACAATGGCGTGAGCCCCAGATGTCCAACCATTAGGAGGAACCATATTTTTGGGCTTGTACTATAGAGGCACTTGCTTGCGTACTGCCATGACGCTAGTGGGTCCCTACTGTCATCCTCTCCACGTACAGTCATCTCCTTGTTCCTCTCGGTTGTTGACGACGTTGACAATGCAAGAGGGCGGCGCACCGCGCATGGAGAGCGAACCAAGGCCGCAAGGCAGAGGACGACGGCGAGGCCTCGGATGGAACGAATGGGAGCCGTTGAAGATGCGCCGGTCAAGTCGTAGGCGGAGGGGAGTACGAGGGTTGACTGGTTCGGGCACGGGTGCGTGTTGGGGCTGACGTCGCCGGAGAATAACAGGACGTGTGGGGGAATAGAGGGAGGTACTGGCCAATGTTGGAGGGTACGTACGGTAGGGCGGCGGAGGCGCAGCCAGCCATGGGAGGCGGGAGCAGGCGGAGCCGACGGGGTGGTTTGGTTTGGGCGGCTGGAGGAAGAAGAAGACAAGAGATAGAAGATACATGACAGATGTCAGAATCCAAATCTCTCACGGTCATGCAGCCTTTCCTATGAAAATTTACAACCCATTTGATGTGCTAGTTCAAAATAGGTTTGTGGGTGCTGGTGGGGGCTAATCACTTGGCTTCTGTAATGCACAGTGAGCTCAAGCAGCCGGCGTGAGTGATGTTATTTCCCTTGGTTGTGATTTGTTACAATGTTTCACTCTAAATTAAACGAATGGCAAGCCATTTGCCTTGTTTCAAAGAAAATATGACAGTCACAGCCGAGTTGAAAAGGGCAGGAACATCTAACTCCACCTAACAAACTGTATAAAAGCACGAGGGTTGATTGTTCATCAGGTTTACAAAAAACAGATTGAAAAGGGCAACAACATCTAACTCCAGCACTATTTTCGGCAGTCACAGTCAAATGGATCGGTCAGGTCCATAGAATGAACATCCTGGGTCGTAAAATTTACTGGATTATGACCACAATATGTTGTAAATAGAAGCCCGACACGTTCAGAAGCTCTTTTGCCCACCTGAAACTCCTTTTTTGCTCTTCGACATACCCATCCGTCAAAACCATGCTGCTGATAAACTTAAGCCTGATGGACAATAGTAACCTCGCATTCAGCAGGAAGAATGTGACAAATCTTGTGTTTGCACGGTTGGCTACATATCGTTCTAGCGTTATTGTCTTCAATCGAATCTCATGAGAAGTGAGAAAATCCCGATGCTTACGAATCCACCGATTGGTTATAACTTTCTTACCCCGTCCTGTTGCCTAAATAGACATGAAGATTGAAAACAGTTAAGGTCTAAAAGAAGAGTGTCGAAAGAGCAACAGCTGAACGGTTAATTCTAGTACACTATATGCGGGCTTCCAATGTGCGTGAAATTATCACCTTTATATACAACTTCTCCAGACATGGAAAGCATTGCAGCAAGCCAATAATCTTGTTCAGATCAAAACTATTCATTTGGATATATAAGATCTTGACAGAATCCAGCACCATTGATAGGCCATCCATGGAGAAACTCTTCATTGAGCATAGAACATAATATTAGTACAAAATGTGTACTCCAAGATGATATATAAATTATGCACAGAAATTTAAAATGCAGCTTATGGTTACAAGTGTAGATGATAATATAAAGTACCTGAAGAACTGTGGAGCCAAACACCATATTGAAATGAGCACAGAGATCATGTATTACACCCAAGGTCTCCAGTTTAGGCGCAGAGAGGACGGTTATTTGCAACGGTGAATAACTAGAATCAAGGATCAACCTTTGAAGTGAAGGGGCATCTTGGATGATGAGCTGCCTTCCGTCAAAAGAAATTCCAATTCTTACAAGGTTAGGCGACTTTATTTGGAGACAACCGATTCTAACTGTGAAAACAAGCACCAAGCACTCCAGCGCAGGGCAACTGGAGTGGATGATGCTGTGCAATGAGGTCTCCGATATACGAACCCGCACAAGTGAAAGTTTCTTGAGAAATGGGAGTCGAAGGTTTAGTACCAGATTGTTTGGTAGGTAGCACAATGCAAAGGTGGCGGTGTGGAGAGAGGAGGAAAACCGCGAGATGGACATCGGTGCTGAGGGCACAAGTTCATGGCGTTCGGTATGTGGTATGTGATTTCCAAGGGAATAGTAGAACTCAAGCAGCTGTAGTTCTGTGAATTCAGGGGATTTCAGCCAGGCGTCCACCGTGCAGGGCATGGTATGCTTGCTCAGGTAGCATGACGGGATGCAAAGGCTTTGAACGGAGCCCTGGTGGGAGGAGATGATGGCTCTGGGGATTTCAAAATCATTGAAGAGACATAGATGACGACAGTCGAGATTAAGGGGCACGGCGCGCCATAGAGGGTGCCACCAAATTGAGAGGACTTGGGTGCGGCAGCAATCCTTGGTGGGGAGAAACGAGATGATCTCCCCAAGGACGGCGTCCGGGAGATCGCTGATGCGGTCCACCCAAGGTTCTACGGGTTCCTGGGATCCGGTGGGGGCGGGGTCGCCGCTTCTCCCCACGCTGCCGGGTGCGGGAGCCTCATCTTCTTGGTGCTGGGGTCAGCCGACTCCATTTTCCTCGAGGGCGTCGCGTCGCGCTCACGGATTTGAGCAGAGTAACGAATGACGAGCCTAGTTGTAGTGCGAGCGAAGAAGAAGGGGAGCTAGGGGTTTTCTGTAGGAGTGAGGAAGAAGGGGAGCTGGGGTTTTCTGTAGGAGTGAGGTGAGGAATTTGGGGGTATGAGTGGAGCGAGCTGACGTGAGGTGGGTGGGAGCGAGGAGGAAGAAGAGCACCCAGGTTTTATGGGGGGTGTGCTGGGTGTGGGTAGCGCCTTTTGAATTGATTTACTATTTACTAGTGTGGATTGGCTGTTTTGTCTTGGGCCCAGAGAAACAATTACTACTAGTACAGTGGAGACACTCTACAGCTACCCAGAAAAACAATTACTACTAGTACAGTGGAGACACTCTACCGCTTCTGGCTCCTCCTAGGTCATTGAAACGTCTCCCTCTACTGAATGTCGTTATACTTTTGTTCACCGACATGCGGGCCATGCAGCGCGCGGGCCCAAATGCCATCCACCAAATTAGAAGGCAGTATGCAGGCGGAGAGTCACCCCGGTCGTAGGGCAGTAACGAGCCGTCGTATCACAAAACCCCACCTCCCCGCAGTCTAAGTTTGACGGATGAAGCAACCATCATTTCACTCTTCGCTGAATCCCCTTCTCCCTCACCGTCTTCAAGAAAGGCAACACTCGCATCTGCCACTGTTCTTCTCTCCCAACGAAGGGAAGGTAAGCGGATCCGTGATGTTGGTATATTTTCGTTCAGAGAAAAAAAGAACTTTTGCAAAGCAGTAACTGATCCTCACTCTCTTTTTTGTTTCATTGTCATTGCGATTGTGTTTTCCTTTCAGTGGTCTCCTAGTATTCGTCAGTTTCATGATGGACCAAGGAGAACCAGGCAAAGATCTGCCGATATTGGAGCAGACGCGGGAGGCTGATCCCCACGAGACAGAGAGCTCCAAGAAGATGGAGGCAACCACCGAGCCGACCCCAGATACGCTCACGGCCACTACTGAGATGGTCAACGCCCCGTTTGAGGTTACAGCCCCCGTGGCACTGCAGGAGCAGTTTTCCCCCTTCGAGGATGTGTCCCCCCCCCCCCGCTGAGCTGCCCAAGGTGATTTCCTTCTTTGCCGATCTCGATTGTGGTTTTTCATCTAAGTATGTGGTGATTTTTTTAGAAAAGGAAGTATGTGGTGATTAATAATGCAAAATTTTATTAGCTTCGATGCCATGCTATACATAGTGGTTTAAATAACTTGTGTTTCTTATACTGAAAAGTAATTCAGAATTTGTTTCTGTTTCAATTAGAGCCCTGATGCAGACAAGGATTGTGTGGTTGTGCATGTCACTCGCTATGAGGCGGACGACCTGAATATACGCACTAGGAAAACAAAGTTCTTAGGCTGTTGGATCCTGGAAGCCATTTGCGGTTATACCAATGAAGAGGTGTATTCCAGCCTCACTGTTGTCAGGCGTGTTGTCCAGGGTGTACTGAAGCACCAGAAGTTCAAAGCTACTCCTTCGTTTGTGAGGCATACTGTTCTTGTCAAGCTTACGCAGGAAGATGACGTGGCATGCCTCCACAAACAAGTTTATCAGTGGCAAGGCCACAAGGTTGTCTTCATGAAGGTTCACAGGATTGAGCTGCTGCGGGACGTCCTCGATGATGTTCATGGCAAGGTCCGTCTTGTGTCCAGCCCAAATTAGATCGAGGCATGAAATAGTTGCCCCAGCTAGTGTTTAATAGTAGTTTGGATTGTGTCTAATTATCCGAACCTTGCCTGTTATCGACCCCTCTGGGGCTAGTACTCTGTTTGAATCCGTCTATGGGAACTGCTGCTACTTTTGTGTGCCCGTGAATCATGTGAGAACCATCGTAATTGTTGCCGAAACAGATGCGTCCTCACTAGTTTTTTCATGAATATGGCATGGTAAGACATAAGTTGTCACGGTTTATCATACGAGCAGTGTGTGTTTTGATGAAATAGAGCACTCGTTCGAGAACCGTGCACTGACGTATACATAAGTACTTGTAAACACTGTTGGTGCTACCCCACTTGTAAGCAGTTGTGCAAAACACGGCACATTGGCTCAGCTCGCTTCAACACTAGGCTATCGACCAGCTAACAATCAACAATCTGTTGTCTGACATATAAGCAACTATGTATCTTGTTATAGTGGTTCATGCAGTTAATTGAGGCCACAATGTAATAAATTCCAAACGTTCAACGCTAGTCCAGCGCTCATGTGGAACACTCACATTAAACTCGTCTTCATAAAAATCTTGAAAAGCATAAGTTAAGCAGTTTTATACATCTCAATGATTCATAGAACATAACAAACATATACTAGTTCACAGCAAAAGACAAAGTTGTGAGAAGGTTTACAAATCAGGAAAAAACAAGCAAGGCTTCTCTGAGCAAAGGGCCTCCCGGCAGGCTTAAATTTCCTGGAGTTCACTCTGGTTTTTTCTTGTTGCCACCATCCAGGGTTAGGTTCTCTCATTCCAGAATAACCAATTATAATTGTGGTCTCAGCTGGAATGCTGAACTGAACCATGCAGTGTACTGACCAGGTGAAATTCTTGTGCATTCCACTAAATTTAAGCACCGCTATTTGCAGAAATAAGCAGACCACAATGCCTCTTGTCCGCGCACCTGTCCAAAAAACCGCCGTGCAGCCGTGCCAGCTAGTCCTCGGTCCATGGATGAACTGGTAGAAAGTGCATTCCGGACTAGGATGCAGTTGTTTTCGCTCGTCCCTGCACTGCAATCAGGAAGTAAAACGTACGAATCAGCTTCTTTTAGATTGCGTTGGTCATTCTACCTTAGTTACTACCAATGTAGGGATACCTTGAAGACGGGAGGTTAGACGACGGCAACGAGGGATAGCCATCTCATTTTGCGCAGTTGTACTAAAACTGAGGTGTGTGCTTTTGATTGCGCGGATAGAAACGATACGGAGACAGACATCCCGAAACGATATGGAGACAGACATCCCTGTTTGCGCAAATACGAAATACGGTTATTTAAACAGTGACAGATATTACTACTTTCCCCCGTTTCCTCTTAGAACCAAGTCCTAGATTCATGCTACAGCTTTCCCACTTTCTTCCCTGTTTGAACCAACGCTTTGAGTTGACTGTATGAACTAGCTTTACTTCTAATAATAGTAGAAGTCTAGGTGGCTTTGGAACAGCGGACGGAAGTAGAAAAGGATCCACACGAAGGGGAAGAGCTGGGGCAGTAGAGCAAGGCAGGTTTCGAAGGAATATATACCTGAGGGTCGTCGGCATGTGGCAAAGACGGCGTCGGGAGGCCGCATCTTGGCCACAATACCGCAGGGAGGAAGAAGGGGTCGGAGGCCCTCCCGAGCCGGCGCTCTCTCGGAGAGAACGGCACGGCCGCCGATCGGGACGCGCGGGCAGCCGTTGGTCTCCTCCCTCGCCGCCGACGACAGCGTGAACGATGCACCTACACCCCCTGCCCCGGTCGAGGTTGTCCGGCCGGATTTGTGACCAGCCGTGAGCTGAGAGAGAGAGTGTGGCCACCTATGTCTTGCTTAGATCTGGAGAGCATGAGAGAGTGAACGAGAGGAACCCTAGTAAAGCAAGCGCTAAGGCTCCTGCTTTTATATATAGTGGAGTGATTTTGTTGTACCGGCTTCAAAAAATGCGCTCCTACGTGTACCCGCGAGTGGGTGTGAGAGAACTAGTGCGTGCGTGCACCGCTTCTCTTCGTGAGAGTACAATATATACTATGCCCAAAGAACGTTCGCCGCAAGAGTAATAATATAAGTGTGTGACGTGTGAGCTAAAATAAAATGTGTGCGCCGTATTTTGTTTTTTAGAAGTTCTGAGGGTAGGGTGTGAAGAGCACATATGTGCGTGACGTCTACCTGCAGATAGACGATGGGTGCCACGTGCGAGTCTGCGAGAGGACTCGGGAGAGTTGTGACTCGTGAGGGTGCGTGTGCATGAGAGAGAGGGGGCACGTATCAATGCAATGCATGTGTCCGTAAATCATTATCCGACAAACGTTCGCCACAAGCCTTTTCCTGACGAACGCCGTAAGAACCGTTAGATCGGCATCCGACAGTGTCAGTTTTGCCATGTCATTTAACAGAACAGCCACTCCTCCTACACACAAATCTTCCACGTGAGTGTTAGCAACTGCCGTATGCTCCCTCCGTTTCGAAATGCAGTGCATATAGCTTTATTGAAAATTAGAACCTCGCAAACTTTTACCGAGTTTTCGTGTACCAAATTGCACATGTAGAATACCCTGTATATATCATTTCATTCATCTTCGAGAGGTAACTATAAAGATGGGTGAGGAGTCTACAAAGAAAGACCATCGTATCACCCACAGCAATTTCAACCATCCTTTAGTGTCGAGGAATATCATAGGAACTCTATATGATATGATTTTTATAGGATTTTTTCCTTTAGAGCCAATTGGTTCATAGGAATAGATTCATATACTCTACATTTCAAAGGAAATAAACATGATATCATTTCTATAGCTTTAGAGCCACTTGGTTCATATGAATGGATTCCTATACTCCCTTAATTTCAAAGGAAAATAAACATTAGCGTATATTCAATAGAAAAGTTCCTATGATATGAACCAAATTACATCTCTTTACTAATCCCTCCTCATAGGAATTGAGATACATGTCATCTCTAGATTCAATAGAAAAGTTCCTATGATGTGAACCAAATGACATCTCTTTTCCAATCCCTACTCATAGGAATTGAGATCCTCCATGTCATCTCTTTCCCTACAACTTCCATGTATACATCTTCTATTCCTAAATAGATAGTACAACCCACTAGTAGCTTTTTTCCAAAACATGCAACTATGGCACAAGAACTATATAGTGTGCCAATAACTTTGAAAGATGGTCGCTGGATGAAGCTAACCCGACAGTGCAGAGATGGGCAAATCCGAGCACTACTGGCCGTTGGATATCATCAACATTCCACCAGATCTGCCACATGTACAATTTAGAAGACTCCATGGTTGAACTTAAGCATAATGCACAAACCTCAAAACACAAGCACTTCTCCTTTGTTCTAGAATCTTCTGTATCATAATTGATTATTTTTTTCTAAATGAATTGCCATTATTTGTTTTTTACTTTATGATTTACAATGCACAACCCCATGAATCTTAACATTTTTATAAAACTAATTGATTTTGAATGAGATGAACTATAAGAACTAAACGAACATCTACATCATGCATATATGACTCAAAGCTTTACATGCTATAGTGTGTATTTATTCATAATTTGGTTTCGAAATCTCATGCATTCAATACATGTGTACCTTACTAGTTTTGAGTAGAGTAGCAAATTTCACGCGGCCCCGGGTATATCAAAATGCAGGGCCCATGCATCATTGCCTTTCGGTAGAACCTACGTCCACAATTTTTTGTACGTGCTATATCTCCACTGGTCCCCGAACCCAAAATGCTGCCTCGTTCCCGTAAAACCAAGCGGCCCACACATATTTAAGGCATCGACTCGAACCCGTTTACTACGACGTGGCCCCGCATGCCGTAGTACTCCTACAAACCCTACCGCCGCACTCATCATCGGTTTTCTTCAAGAGGACGAGGGAGAAGCCGATTTGTAGTGGAGGCACTTTCAAAAAAAGGATCTGTAGTGGAGACCCCTACCCTAGGGTGCCCTAGGTAGCTGCCGCACGCATCATTGTTTTCTCTTTTCTTTATGCTCTTGCGCGCTAGAGTGAAATGATGGTTGCTTCGTCCGTCCAGCTTAATGCGGGAAAGGTGGGGGGCTTTGTGATTTGACCCCTCATCGCTCATTTTCTACTACTGCGGTGCTACGACCGGGGTGCCTCCAATTCCAACCGCTGCTCCGAACTGTAATTTGGTGCATCGCACGTGGAACAAGACGGTGGATGAGCCACATGTCTGCCAAAGGGGTCCTGTTAAGTGTGTCACCATTTCGTGTGCGGACTGACCCTGCTTGAGTTGCTACGCCAACACGACAGGAGCAGCCTACCACTTGGTTTTGCTCCTTGGTGAATCCCGACTATATTGATCTAAAAAGATACGTGCTGAACTACCCTCTCCGTCTCGGTTTTTATTGTAGGCGTCTCGGTTTATAGGGCCTGCACGTAGTTCTAGGTCATCCATTTGACTAACTAAATATGAGTTACTATGTCACAAAAAGTATATCATTGGATTCTTATTGGTTGATATGTGAAGAAACAAGAAACGAGGTAGAAGTTAATGCACCGCGCCTTAGTATTTTGGGATTATTTGGTTTTCGTAAGATGACTTACTCACCTAGACGGAGGGAGTAGTTGTATTTAAAAGTCGAGGGCGGGGCTTTTCCTGCGCGGTAGGCGGGGCAGTTCCGCCTAGTCGGTTCGACAGAGACGCGAGAAGACGAGGGAGTAGGCTGCTGCAAACGTAGGGCTGTGTGATTTGACAGCGAGTTACTGCTGGACAGGTGGGGCCCCGTGATTTGACTTGCCATTATCATTTTAACTGCGGCGCTACGACCGGCTTGAGTCTCCCGATTCCTAACCACCTCCTTACAGGTGCCTCTCCCAATGCTCCACCATGTAGTAGTAGAGGCTGGCTCTTGCATGAGAGCCCACTTCTCCACTTTTTCCTTTCCTCTCTTTCCTCCACATATGCAAAAATGCCATGTAAAGCGCACTATTGTACTTACTTGCTCCTACAGGTGCTTAAGCTTGCCACATAGGCATAAAGTCTGATGTGGCAAGTTAATCAAGAAGAGAGAGACTAGTTTGGTGACCCAAGGAAGAAACGGTGCTAAGCGCGTGTACCTACGTGAAAAGACAATTTTGAGTCTATAGCTAATTAAATGAAGCAAACTTAGCAACACCAATTCATTGGAAGAGGTCACTCCTTGGCAAATGCAATAAATACTAGTACTCCCTGTGTCCCATTATATAAGAACGTTTTTGACACTACACTAGTGTCAAAAACGTTCTTATATTATGGGACGGAGGGAGTACGAAGAAAGAGATAGAGAGGAGTAAAAAAATACACTTATAGCCAACCTTATAGCCAAACTTGTTGTAGTATGAGTGACTAAGTGATGACTATGTATGACATGCCAACATCAGATAGCCTAACGCATCATGTTAAATCTCCAAGGGCTTGACCGCGCGAGCGACGCAACGGTCGTGGTAGGCGCGACCATGATACGGGCTGCTGGCAGCCCTTGGATCTAAGATCAAACAGTCGCATGCTAAGTTGCTGAAATTTTGCAGAATAACCCTCCAGGATAGGATATTCACCCATAGGTCTAGAATCACGCCATGCAACCGTTCGATCTCAGATCCAAGGGCTCTCAGAAGCCCGTATCATGGGAGAATGGAAAGCCACTACCCTGCCGTTCGCACGCTGGCATTTCGCTCCTACTCGTCCCTGCACGTCCTTTAATACTACGGCGGTTCACTCCTAGTCGTCCCGTCCATTCACATTACGGCAGTTCCACTAATCCTAACCCTCCTCCCAAATCCATGGCGTCCCAAATCTCCCCGATCGGCGGTGAGTACAAGGTTAGAACCATCACCGGCGATGAGTTCGACATCATCTACACCCGTACTTCCGCGACGGTGAAAGGATGCCTTTCTTGCTTCAGACACATGTTCGAAAACTCACATGATGAGTGGGTCGCTGGGCTAGATGTTGAGTACACCACAGTCGTGGGACGAGAGAAGGATCTAAAGTACGAAGAGAGGAAGAAGCCCGCCGTGATCCAGGTTTGCGTACATAACGTTTGCTTGGTTTACCACATATGCCATGCCGATGTTGACTGCCAGGATTTTAAGAACTTCCTCGAGGACAACACAGTGAAATTCGTTACTGTAGACTTTAAGAACGACAAAGAAGTCCTGGGTCGGATAGGCCTCGTTGTAGGCAACCCCTTCGACCTCCAGAAGAATCGGCTGGTGCCCTCTCGTCAGCCCTCAATGCTGACCCTGGCAGGAGCCATGGTTCATCCTTCATACCGTAAACTGGAGAAACCTCATTACACATTTCATCGTCATGCATGGCAGCGGAATGTACTAGATATAGACCACATCCACTACACTACAATGGATGGCTACCTTTGTTTCAATATCTACAAGGGTTGGATAAAGAGCAACAGCCAAGTTGGCGGTTCAAGCAAAGAAGTATCGGCCAAGAGGAAGAGGGACAAGGACGAAGTCGAGGACGTGGACATGGACTTCGAGTAAGGTGGCAGTGTCGTTGCTCATGGCGGTTCTAAACTTCTAATGCAGTGTCTACCGGATTAGTTGCATAGTTTAATTTCAGGTGTGCTTAGTTTAATTTGAGGGGTGTGTTGTGCTGAGCCCCCAGCAGAACTATGTTATGTTTCTTCTCATTACTTTAACTCTTCAGTATGTACATACTAGTACTAGTATTTCTTTAATAGAATTTAGCACCCCAATTAAGCATGTACTAGCTTTTTTAATAGTACTATATGCATAATTTGGCGACGAGCGCTCTCTATATGTACCACCTTTTTTTAAAATTTCAATTTTTGCTCCATGGCACAATCCATCGATAGTGGAGTACTACTGTACAAAAGTATACATTTTTAAAAGGCTAGCATACTGTTCATCACATATATATATATATAGCCAGTTAAATTCTCGACCTAGAACGACGTGCATTCCATGTAGTAAACCGATACGAAGGAAGTATAGTAAAAATGAGGTGATTTTACCGAGCGATCGGCGGGGGAGCATGGCCTGTCATGCGGTCCCACGTGTCATGATGTACCAAGGCGATGCGCGTGTCCCTCTTGAGGCAGAAGCAATACTAGTACGTGGTTTGAGATGATGTCGAACCAAAGTGTGAAATAATGGTCGCTTCGTCCGTCTGGGAAGGTGCGGCATTGTGATTTGACGTCTCATTGCTCATTACTACTACTGGGCCGGTACGAGTGGGGTGTGTCCCCCGTGCTGTTCTGCACTGTTATTTGGTGCTTGACACGTCGACCCGGTTGCTATATGTCCCACATGTCGGTGACAGGAAGTACAAAATTCATGAAAGGGAGCATCAACGGAGGAGTATACTACAGAATTCATGAAAGGGAGCGACTTAGTTTTGGAAAAATCTGTTTTTACGGAGTACGTACCCACTAGGGTTTATAGGGTTCATCTAAAAAAAACGTTTTTCCGTTTGATAAGTCTCAATTCTACTATACTAGTAGTAGTACCATTACATGTTGGATTTCGAGGTGCGTTAGATCACCCGACGCAAGCAGTGTCAAGAGGAAACTAACCAATGCATGTACAAGTTCATGGAAATTTAGTGGTCATTCATGCATTCATTCTAATTAATGCCTCGGTAAACATAACTTCTTGAGAAAAACAAGCGTACTGTGCAAACTATGAAATTAATTCGACCACTCACCGTCTAGCTTGGTTGGAGAGATTTTGACATTGAGCCATAAACTGGAAAGGAGGGAGTAGTAACTTTTGTCTTGATTACTATTTGTGGCCTTGTATGGATGCAAACTGTATTTTTTTATAGTGGCCTTGTATAAGTAAATAGAGGGAGTACTAACCAAAGTACGTAGTAGGGACGAGGAGTAAACGGAGGGAGTAGTAAAATTTTCTCCTCGTGCTGCGGGCCACCGCGCGCGTGGGTGAGGGAGCGGGCGTAAAGGCGTACAGTAGTAGTAAGCTTCACCTCATCCTGCGAGCCACCGCGCCCGTGGGCGGGGGAGACGACGTACTAAGCAAGTTTCTCCTTGTTCTGCGAGTTGACGGGACACATCAAAAGTACTCCAGCGTATAGAGCCTTGCCTCTAAGGTAGGCCCCACATGGTTTGCCTCTTTTTTTAATTTAACATAACGCGTCAAGTCGCAATTTGTTTGTTCACCCATGGTAGACGCTCCTCCCTCCACCAAGTGGACAACCAGTACACGTGCCAAATTACCACGTGGGCTACCTTTTTCGTACAGAAATGAGCTCCACCGTGTACCTGCGCGGGTGTGGTTGGGAAAGAGACGGGAGTACGTGCTCCGTGCGTGCACCTCTTCTCTTCGTGCACGTCCCCCACCTACGTGGGTGGGTGTGAGAGAGATACAAACATAGACATAATGTGCCGTCCTTCCCCATGCCTCCGCCCAGTCTGACCACCAGTCACCACCACGGCACCATGCCCCACTCCTCCTCACCTTATCTCTCATATTTCTCCCTCCATTTTTATATACAAGGGGCCACTATCAAAATTACAATTTGCAGATATACAAGGCCACTAACACTAATCGATGCAATATTAATGGTGTTTGCCTCGTGGTACTAGCAAAGGAGGACATTAATTATCCCTTGCATGCATGCGGGGGTTTGTAAAAAAATGCATCTTGATGTTCCGTGCACTGCACGGGCATCTTGCTAGTCCATGAAAACAACACATGGCAAAATTCCACGGCGAACGAGGGATTTGAATCTGTTGGGAGGGGCTGTTTGGATCTTGCCCGGGGTAGCCCAAATATTGGCGACCCTTTTCTCCACCAGTGCCTTTGCCACCGATGAACGAGGAACAACTCGGGTGCTGATGTTGTCATGCATCCTCCAGCGCGCACGTTGGAGACGAGCTCGCACGAGCTGTGTTTTTTTGTCCCACAACGCCGCCCGAGCCGCCCGCAGACCGACCGGCGACCCGCAAATTACGCCATCCAACTGTAGCCGCACACATTATGACAGCAACTCAACCAACCAGACGAAATTCACGCAAACACGTAGACAAACTGATATTTCATATAAACAACGACGGAAATCATATAAAATACCGGATTTTCACACAAACATGACGGATTTCATTACATTCAAATGAACTACGCGGTGCTAGTTCTGGACAGCACAGGTATATAATACCTAGCCTAAATGGTCGCCCGCCGATCGATTTGTGTTCCTCATGTCCGACAGCACGATCACCAGACTGCCGCGAGCCCCGGAGGTATATGCTTCAGCGCAAAGGACGGCTCGCTTCTCCACTGCCCAACTGATATCATTGGCTGGTGCCAAAGATGATGGTGGCCAGCACCAGTTCGAGTTCATCACCGGCCACTACTTCGCGATGGCCGGCACCGGCTCGAGTTCATCCTAACATTGACCTCTTTCGTGGAGCCCATGCGGGGTCGACGAAGGTCCTTGCAACAAAAGGATCCGGCAAGACACCTGCTGTGTACGCCGGTGTCGCCTCCGCGATGGCCTTCATGGGACCCAAGCGGCGGCGGCCTCCCGTGTTCTACGTCTCCTCGATGATGGCGGCGGACGCGAAGGCGCTGGCCACCGACTCGTCGCTCTCCGCGCACCTGGCTTCTGTCGCTGCTTTCATGGCGCGGCCATCGGCATGGGAGTCTCGGCCATAGAAATGGGAGACGCGGTACGAGGCGGCGGCGTGGACGGCAGCAACGACGCCTGTACGCCGCTCCTCGTCAAGCTGGCCTGGAGCGGCGAGTTGCTGAACCGCGCACCGGCTTGGGGCGGCAACTAGCTCCGTCGGGCGAGGGGAGGGAGGTGGATCAGCGAGATGCATAGCTCGTATCCGGCGGGCTACCCAGCCGTCTTGGATGCGGAATAACTACTCTTCGTAAGCCATTGTAAGAGTGGACAAAATGGTGGAGGAGATAGGGGAGCGGCGGAGGTGTGCAATTCTTGGCCGATGTTTGGCCTCGTTTAAATAGGAGATTAAATAGACGGCGGACGGGAGGAGCTCGGCCGGCATTGCGTTTAACGCCGGCCCGGTCATGAACGAACGTGTGTCCAGAGTGGGTTTCTCGGCTTCCACACGGGCGGGTTTCATGGAGGCGTTTGAATGCGGCACGAAGGCGTGTTCAGCCGGGCGTGCCGCGAGTGGCGCCCTCGACTCTGACCTAGGACACCGCACCGTTCTTCCACTAATGTGTGGGCTCTTTGGGTGCATGGCCTGCATGTCAGTGACCCAACGCAGGCAGCGCACAGCAGAGGAACCTTTGGTGGGCCAGGGCGGTCAGAAGCGGGCATTTCATAAACTGATGATTGTTCATTGAGTGTGACGTCATCTTTTTCATTTAGTTAAGCCTACTATGTTGATAGCCCGTTCAATACGTTGTGATTCATAAAGACCGATGCAAACATCAATGTTCTGCTTATCACAGATAAGATTGATTAATACCCGTGACAATCCATGTCCTTAACAAAGGGTGCATGCACGTATAGGTTGAGCGTGTGTCTTGTGTCGTGTGTTGTGTGCATGCAGGCGTGCGAGTGTTGCATGCGTGCAAGGGTGCGTTTCAGTGTTGCATGCATGGGTGCGTACATGCGTGTGTCCGTGAGTGCATGTGTACGTGTCAGTGTTGCACGCCAACATGCATGCGTGTGTACGTTATGTGTACGTGTCAGTGTTGCACGCCTACATGCGTGCGTGTCTTGCGTGCGTGCATGTGTACGTGCGGGGTGAGGCTACATGTCAGTCGACTGACTTTTTCATCTCTAGTCATTAGATTTTCCAGCCGTTGGATACGAAATCAAGGGCCTCCAGTTTATCACCAAACTCCACCCCCCCCCTCGAGCCGCCAACCACCACCGGCCGAACCGCC